>NW_026699245.1:0-117775 GCF_030435755.1 Ochotona princeps | reverse complement strand
GTTACGAAATAGGGTTTTCGTGCGAAACGGGTCTAATGGTGATGGTGTGTGAGGTTAGTGACCTGAGTGGAGTTGGTCTCACACAAGAAACTCTCTGCCCATTGATGTTGAGTAAAAGCCTCATCCACATGCTGTGTTGTGTCCGTATAGCTACCATGTATTTAAAGCTGAAGTTGAAGGAAGAGACCTGCATTTCAAGGCTAGCTGAAAATTGCCTTGGCGATGGAAGTATCTCTGAACGTGGAGTTCGTTGCATTTCAATGGAGCAGTTACAGCTTTGCTTTGTCTGGAATTCTCATAAAGCTCAATTTCAACACAGTGCGTTTTATGGCAAATATGCACAGTGTGACCAAACAGGGTTTTCGTGCGAAACGTGTCTAATGGTGTAGGTGTGTGAGATTAGTGACCTGAGTGGAGTTGGTCTCACACAAGAAACTCTCTGCCCATTGATGTTGAGTAAAAGCCTCATCCACATGCTGTGTTGTGTCCGTATAGCTTGCATGTACTTGGTGCTGTAGCTGATGCCAGAGCCTTGCATTTCAAGGCTAGCTGAAAATTGCCTTGGCGATGGAAGTATCTCTGAACGTGGAGTTCATTGCATTTCAATGGAGCAGTTACTGCTTTGCTTTGTCTGGAATCGTATAAAGCTCAATTTCAAAACAGTGCGTTTTATGCCAAATACGCACAATGTGAACAAACAGGGTTTTCGTGCGAAACGGGTCTAATGGTGATGGTGTGTGAGATTAGTGTCGTGAGTTGAGTTGGTCTCACACAAGAAACATTGTGCCCTTTCGTGTTGAGTAAAAGCCTCATCCACATGCTGTGTTGTGTCCCTATAGCTAACATGTACTTGGTGCTGGAGCTGATGCCAGAGCCTTGCATTTCAAGGCTAGCTGAAAATTGCCTTGGCGATGAAGGTATCTCTGAACGTGGAGTTCATTGCATTTCAATGGAGCAGTTACAGCTTTGTTTTTTGTGGAATTCTCATAAAGCTCAATTTCAACACAGTGCGTTTTATGCCAAATACGCACAGTGTGAACACACTGGGTTTTCGTGCGAAACGGATCTAATGGTAATTGTGTGTGAGGTTAGTGACTTGAGTGGAGTTGGTCTCACACAAGAAACATTGTGCCCTTTCGTGTTGAAGAAAAGCTACATCCACATGCTGTGCTGTGTCCCTATAGCTTGCATGTACTTAGTGCTGGAGCTGATGCCATTGCCTTGCATTTCAAGGATAGCTGAAAATTGCCTTGGCGATGAAGGTATCTCTGAACGTGGAGTTCATTGCATTTCAATGGAGCAGTTACTGCTTTGCTTTGTCTGGAATCGTATAAAGCTCAATTTTCACACAGTGCGTTTTATGGCAAATACGCACAATGTGAACAAACAGGGTTTTCGTGGGAAACGGGTCTAATGGTGATGGTGTGTGAGATTAGTGTCGTGAGTTGAGTTGGTCTCACACAAGAAACATTGTGCCTTTCGTGTTGAGTAAAAGCTACATCCACATGCTCTGTTGTGTCCCTATAGCTAACATGTACTTGGTGCGGGAGCTGATGCCAGAGCCTTGCATTTCAAGGCTAGCTGAAAATTGCCTTGGCGATGAAGGTATCTCTGAACGTGGAGTTCATTGCATTTCAATGGAGCAGTTACAGCTTTGCTTTTTGTGGAATTCTCATAAAGCTCAATTTCAACACAGTGCGTTTTATGCCAAATACGCACAGTGTGAACACACAGGGTTTTCGTGCGAAACGGATCTAATGGTAATTGTGTGTGAGGTTAGTGACTTGAGTGGAGTTGGTCTCACACTAGAAACATTGTGCCCTTTCGTGTTGAAGAAAAGCTACATCCACATGCTGTGCTGTGTCCCTATAGCTTGCATGTACTTAGTGCTGGAGCTGATGCCATTGCCTTGCATTTCAAGGATAGCTGAAAATTGCCTTGGCGATGAAGGTATCTCTGAACGTGGAGTTCATTGCATTTCAATGGAGCAGTTACTGCTTTGCTTTGTCTGGAATCGTATAAAGCTCGATTTTCACACAGTGCATTTTATGGCAAATACGCACATAGTTACAAAGCAGGGTTTTCGTGCGAAACGGGTCTAATGGTGATCTGTGTGAGGTTAGCGACTTGAGTGGAGTTGGTCTCACACAAGAAACATTGTGCCTTTCGTGTTGAGTAATAGCCTCATCCACATGCTGTGCTGTGTCCCTATAGCTAACATGTACTTGGTGCTGGAGCAGATGCCAGAGCCTTGCATTTCAAGGATAGCTGAAAATTGCCTTGGCGATGGAAGTATCTCTGAACATGGAGTTCGTTGCATTTCAATGGAGCAGTTGCAGCTTTGCTTTGTGTGGAATTCTCATAAAGCTCAATTCAATACAGTGCGTTTTATGGCAAATATGCTCAGTGTTACGAAACAGGGTTTTCGTACGAAACGGGTCTAATGGTGATGGTGTGTGAGATTAGTGACCTGAGTGGAGTTGGTCTCACACAAGAAACTCTCTGCCCATGGATGTTGAGTAAAAGCCTCATCCACATGCTGTGTTGTGTCCGTATAGCTACCATGTATTTAAAGCTGAAGTTAATGGAAGAGACCTGCATTTCAAGGCTAACTGAAAATTGCCTTGGCGATGAAGGTATCTCTGAACGTGGAGTTCATTGCATTTCAATGGAGCAGTTACTGCTTTGCTTTGTCTGGAATCATATGAAGCTCAATTTTCACACTGTGCGTTTCATGGCAAATACGCACAGAGTTACAAAGCAGGGTTTTCGTGCGAAACGGGTCTAATGGTGATGGTGTGTGAGATTAGTGTCGTGAGTGGAGTTGGTCTCACACAAGAAACATTGTGCCCTTTCGTGTTGAAGAAAAGCTACATCCACATGCTGTGCTGTGTCCCTATAGCTTGCATGTACTTAGTGCTGGAGCTGATGCCATTGCCTTGCATTTCAAGGCTAGCTGAAAATTGCCTTGGCGATGAAGGTATCTCTGAACATGGAATTCGTTGCATTTCAATGGAGCAGTTACAGCTTTGCTTTGTCTGGAATTCTCATAAAGCTCAATATAACACAGTGCGTTTTATGACAAATATGCACAGTGTGACCAAACAGGGTTTTCGTGCGAAACGGGTCTAATGGTGTAGGTGTGTGAGATAAGTGACCTGAGTGGAGTTGGTCTCACACAAGAAACTCTCTGCCCATTGATGTTGAGTAAAAGCCTCATCCACATGCTGTGTTGTGTCCCTATAGCTAACATATACTTGGTGCTGGAGCTGATGCCAGAGCCTTGCATTTCAAGGCTAGCTGAAAATTGCCTTGGCGATGAAGGTATCTCTGAACGTGGAGTTCATTGCATTTCAATGGAGCAGTTACAGCTTTGCTTTGTCTGGAATCGTATAAAGTTCAATTTTACACAGTGCGTTTTATGGCAAATACGCCCAGAGTTACCAAGCAGGGTTTTCGTGCGAAACGGGTCTAATGGTGATGGTGTGTGAGATTAGTGTCGTGAGTGGAGTTGGTCTCACACAAGAAACATTGTGCCCTTTCGTGTTGAAGAAAAGCTACATCCACATGCTGTGCTGTGTCCCTATAGCTTGCATGTACTTAGTGCTGGAGCTGATGCCATTGCCTTGCATTTCAAGTTTAGCTGAAAATTGCCTTGGCGATGAAGGTATCTCTGAACGTGGAGTTCATTGCATTTCAATGGAGCAGTTACAGCTTTGCTTTGTCTGGAATTCTCATAAAGCTCAATTTCAACACAGTGCGTTTTATGACAAATATGCACAGTGTTACGAAACAGGGTTTTCGTGCGAAACGGGTCTAATGGTGATCTGTGTGAGGTTAGCGACTTGAGTGGAGTTGGTCTCACACAAGAAACATTGTGCCTTTCGTGTTAACAGCCTCATCCACATGCTGTGCTGTGTCCCTATAGCTAACATGTACTTGGTGCTGGAGCAGATGCCAGAGCCTTGCATTTCAAGGCTAGCTGAAAATTGCCTTGGCGATGGAAGGTATCTCTGAACATGGATTTCGTTGCATTTCAATGGAGCAGTTGCAGCTTTGCTTTGTGTGGAATTCTCATAAAGCTCAATTTCAACACAGTGCGTTTTATGGCAAATATGCTCAGTGTTACGAAACAGGGTTTTCGTGCGAAACGGGTCTAATGGTGATGGTGTGTGAGGTTAGTGACCTGAGTGGAGTTGGTCTCACACAAGAAACTCTCTGCCCATTGATGTTGAGTAAAAGCCTCATCCACATGCTGTGTTGTGTCCGTATAGCTACCATGTATTTAAAGCTGAAGTTGAAAGAAGAGACCTGCATTTCAAGGCTAGCTGAAAATTGCCTTGGCGATGGAAGTATCTCTGAACATGGAGTTCGTTGCATTTCAATGGAGCAGTTGCATCTTTGCTTTGTGTGGATTTCTCATAAAGCTCAATTCAATACAGTGCGTTTTATAGCAAATATCCTCAGTGTTACGAAACAGGGTTTTCGTACGAAACGGGTCTAATGGTGATGGTGTGTGAGATTAGTGACCTGAGTGGAGTTGGTCTCACACAATAAACTCTCTGCCCATGGATGTTGAGTAAAAGCCTCATCCACATGCTGTGTTGTGTCTGTATAGCTACCATGTATTTAAAGCTGAAGTTGATGGAAGAGACCTGCATTTCAAGGCTAGCTGAAAATTGCCTTGGCGATGAAGGTATCTCTGAACGTGGAGTTCATTGCATTTCAATGGAGCAGTTACTGCTTTGCTTTGTCTGTAATCGTATGAGGCTCAATTTTCACACAGTGCGTTTCATGGCAAATACGCACAGAGTTACAAAGCAGGGTTTTCGTGCGAAACGGGTCTAATGGTGATGGTGTGTGAGATTAGTGTTGTGAGTGGAGTTGGTCTCACACAAGAAACTCTCTGCCCATTGATGTTGAGTAAAAGCCTCATCCACATGCTGTGTTGTGTCCCTATAGCTAACATATACTTGGTGCTGGAGCTGATGCCAGAGCCTTGCATTTCAAGGCTAGCTGAAAATTGCCTTGGCGATGAAGGTATCTCTGAACGTGGAGTTCGTTGCATTTCAATGGAGCAGTTACAGCTTTGCTTTGTCTGGAATTCTCATAAAGCTCAATATAACACAGTGCGATTTATGACAAATATGCACAGTGTGACCAAACAGGGTTTTCGTGCGAAACGGGTCTAATGGTGTAGGTGTGTGAGATTAGTGACCTGAGTGGAGTTGGTCTCACACAAGAAACTCTCTGCCCATTGATGTTGAGTAAAAGCCTCATCCACATGCTGTGTTGTGTCCGTATAGCTTGCATGTACTTGCTGCTGGAGCTGATGCCAGAGCCTTGCATTTCAAGGCTAGCTGAAAATTGCCTTGGCGATGAAGGTATCTCTGAACGTGGAGTTCTTTGCATTTCAATGGAGCAGTTACAGCTTTGCTTTGTCTGGAATCGTATAAAGTTCAATTTTACACAGTGCGTTTTATGGCAAATACGCACAGAGTTACAAAGCAGGGTTTTCGTGCGAAACGGGTCTAATGGTGATGGTGTGTGAGATTAGTGTCGTGAGTGGAGTTGGTCTCACACAAGAAACATTGTGACCTTTCGTGTTGAAGAAAAGCTACATCCACATGCTGTGCTGTGTCCCTATAGCTTGCATGTACTTAGTGCTGGAGCTGATGCCATTGCCTTGCATTTCAAGTTTAGCTGAAAATTGCCTTGGCGATGAAGGTATCTCTGAACGTGGAGTTCATTGCATTTCAATGGAGCAGTTACAGCTTTGCTTTGTCTGGAATTCTCATAAAGCTCAATTTCAACACAGTGCGTTTTATGGCAAATATGCTCAGTGTTACGAAATAGGGTTTTCGTTCGAAACGGGTCTAATGGTGATGGTGTGTGAGGTTAGCGACTTGAGTGGAGTTGGTCTCACACAAGAAACATTGTGCCTTTCGTTTTGAGTAACAGCCTCATCCACATGCTGTGCTGTGTCCCTATAGCTAACATGTACTTGGTGCTGGAGCAGATGCCAGAGCCTTGCATTTCAAGGATAGCTGAAAATTGCCTTGGCGATGGAAGTATCTCTGAACATGGAGTTCATTGCAGTTCAATGGAGCAGTTGCAGCTTTGCTTTGTCTGGAATTCTCATAAAGCTCAATTTCAACACAGTGCGTTTTATGGCAAATATGCTCAGTGTTACGAAATAGGGTTTTCGTGCGAAACAGGTCTAATGGTGATGGTGTGTGAGGTTAGTGACCTGAGTGGAGTTGGTCTCACACAAGAAACTCTCTGCCCATTGATGTTGAGTAAAAGCCTCATCCACATGCTGTGTTGTGTCCGTATAGCTACCATGTATTTAAAGCTGAAGTTGATGGAAGAGACCTGCATTTCAAGGCTAGCTGAAAATTGCCTTGGCGATGAAGGTATCTCTGAACGTGGAGTTCGTTGCATTTCAATGGAGCAGTTACAGCTTTGCTTTTTGTGGAATTCTCATAAAGCTCAATTTCAACACAGTGTGTTTTATGCCAAATATGCACAGTGTGAACACACAGGGTTTTCGTGCGAAACGGGTCTAATGGTGATGGTGTGTGAGATTAGCGACTTGAGTGGAGTTGGTCTCACACAAGAAACATTGTGCCTTTCGTGTTGAAGAAAAGCTACATCCACATGCTGTGCTGTGTCCCTATAGCTAACATGTACTTGGTACTGGAGCTGATGCCATTGCCTTGCATTTCAAGGCTAGCTGAAAATTGCCTTGGCGATGAAGGTATCTCTGAACGTGGAGTTCATTGCATTTCAATGGAGCAGTTACAGCTTTGCTTTGTCTGGAATTCTCATAAAGCTTAATTTAAAAACAGTTCGTTTTATGACAAATATGCACAGTGTTACGAAACAGGGTTTTCGTGCGAAACGGTTTAATGGTGATCGTGTGTGAGGTTAGCGACTTGAATGGAGTTGGTCTCACACAAGAAACATTGTGCCTTTCGTGTTGAGTAACAGCCTCATCCACATGCTGTGCTGTGTCCCTATAGCTAACATGTACTTGGTGCTGGAGCAGATGCCAGAGCCTTGCATTTCAAGGATAGCTGAAAATTGCCTTGGCGATGGAAGCATCTCTGAACATGGATTTCGTTGCATTTCAATGGAGCAGTTGCAGCTTTGCTTTGTGTGGAATTCTCATAAAGCTCAATTTCAACACAGTGCGTTTTATGGCAAATATGCTCAGTGTTACGAAACAGGGTTTTCGTGTGAAACGGGTCTAATGGTGATGGTGTGTGAGGTTAGTGACCTGAGTGGAGTTGGTCTCACACAAGAAACTCTCTGCCCATTGATGTTGAGTAAAAGCCTCATCCACATGCTGTGTTGTGTCCGTATAGCTACCATGTATTTAAAGCTGAAGTTGAAGGAAGAGACCTGCATTTCAAGGCTAGCTGAAAATTGCCTTGGCGATGGAAGTATCTCTGAACGTGGAATTCGTTGCATTTCAATGGAGCAGTTACAGCTTTGCTTTGTCTGGAATTCTCATAAAGCTCAATTTCAACACAGTGCGTTTTATGGCAAATATGCACAGTGTGACCAAACAGGGTTTTCGTGCGAAACGGGTCTAATGGTGTAGGTGTGTGAGATTAGTGACCTGAGTGGAGTTGGTCTCACACAAGAAACTCTCTGCCCATTGATGTTGAGTAAAAGCCTCATCCACATGCTGTGTTGTGTCCGTATAGCTTGCATGTACTTGGTGCTGGAGCTGATTCCAGAGCCTTGCATTTCAAGGCTAGCTGAAAATTGCCTTGGCGATGAAGGTATCTCTGAACGTGGAGTTCATTGCATTTCAATGGAGCAGTTACTGCTTTGCTTTGTCTGGAATCATATGAAGCTCAATTTTCACACAGTGCGTTTCATGGCAAATACGCACAGAGTTACAAAGCAGGGTTTTCGTGCGAAACGGGTCTAATGGTGATGGTGTGTGAGATTAGTGACCTGAGTGGAGTTGGTCTCACACAAGAAACTCTCTGCCGATTGATGTTGAGTAAAAGCCTCATCCACATGCTGTGTTGTGTCCCTATAGCTAACATATACTTGGTGCTGGAGCTGATGCCAGAGCCTTGCATTTCAAGGCTAGCTGAAAATTGCCTTGGCGATGAAGGTATCTCTGAACGTGGAGTTCATTGCATTTCAATGGAGCAGTTACAGCTTTGCTTTGTCTGGAATCGTATAAAGTTCAATTTTACACAGTGCGTTTTATGGCAAATACGCACAGAGTTACAAAGCAGGGTTTTCGTGCGAAACGGGTTTAATGGTGATGGTGTGTGAGATTAGTGTTGTGAGTGGAGTTGGTCTCACACAAGAAACATTGTGCCCTTTCGTGTTGAAGAAAAGCTACATCCACATGCTGTGCTGTGTCCCTATAGCTTGCATGTACTTAGTGCTGGAGCTGATGCCATTGCCTTGCATTTCAAGTTTAGCTGAAAATTGCCTTGGCGATGAAGGTATCTCTGAACGTGGAGTTCATTGCATTTCAATGGAGCAGTTACAGCTTTGCTTTGTCTGGAATTCTCATAAAGCTCAATTTCAACACAGTGCGTTTTATGACAAATATGCACAGTGTTACGAAACAGGGTTTTCGTGCGAAACGGGTCTAATGGTGATCTGTGTGAGGTTAGCGACTTGAGTGGAGTTGGTCTCACACAAGAAACATTGTGCCCTTTCGTGTTAACAGCCTCATCCACATGCTGTGCTGTGTCCCTATAGCTAACATGTACTTGGTGCTGGAGCAGATGCCAGAGCCTTGCATTTCAAGGCTAGCTGAAAATTGCCTTGGCGATGGAAGCATCTCTGAACATGGATTTCGTTGCATTTCAATGGAGCAGTTGCAGCTTTGCTTTGTGTGGAATTCTCATAAAGCTCAATTTCAACACAGTGCGTTTTATGGCAAATATGCTCAGTGTTACGAAACAGGGTTTTCGTGCGAAACGGGTCTAATGGTGATGGTGTGTGAGGTTAGTGACCTGAGTGGAGTTGGTCTCACACAAGAAACTCTCTGCCCATTGATGTTGAGTAAAAGCCTCATCCACATGCTGTGTTGTGTCCGTATAGCTACCATGTATTTAAAGCTGAAGTTGATGGAAGAGACCTGCATTTCAAGGCTAGCTGAAAATTGCCTTGGCGATGAAGGTATCTCTGAACGTGGAGTTCATTGCATTTCAGTGGAGCAGTTACTGCTTTGCTTTGTCTGGAATCGTATAAAGCTCAATTTTCACACAGTTCGTTTTATGGCAAATACGCACAGAGTTACAAAGCAGGGTTTTCGTGCGAAACGGGTCTAATGGTGATGGTGTGTGAGATTAGTGTCGTGAGTGGAGTTGGTCTCACACAAGAAACATTGTGCCCTTTCGTGTTGAAGAAAAGCTACATCCACATGCTGTGCTGTGTCCCTATAGCTTGCATGTACTTAGTGCTGGAGCTGATGCCATTGCCTTGCATTTCAAGGCTAGCTGAAAATTGCCTTGGCGATGAAGGTATCTCTGAACGTGGAGTTCATTGCATTTCAATGGAGCAGTTACTGCTTTGCTTTGTCTGGAATTCTCATAAAGCTCAATTTCAAAACAGTGCGTTATACGCCAAATACGCACAATGTGAACAAACAGGGTTTTCGTGCGAAACGGGTCTATGGTGTGTGAGGTTAGTGACTTGATTGGAGTTGGTCTCACACAAGAAACATTGTGCCTTTCGTGTTGAGTAACAGCCTCATCCACATGCTGTGCTGTGTCCCTATAACTAACATGTACTTGGTGCGGGAGCTGATGCCAGAGCCTTGCATTTCAAGGCTAGCTGAAAATTGCCTTGGCAATGGTAGTATCTCTGAACATGGAGTTCGTTGCATTTCAATGGAGCAGTTGCAGCTTTGCTTTGTGTGGAATTCTCATAAAGCTCAATTTTACACAGTGCGTTTTATGGCAAATACGCACATAGTTACAAAGCAGGGTTTTCGTGCGAAACGGGTCTAATGGTGATCTGTGTGAGGTTAGTGACCTGAGTGGAGTTGGTCTCACACAAGAAACTCTCTGCCCATGGATGTTGAGTAAAAGCCTCATCCACATGCTGTGTTGTGTCCGTATAGCTACCATGTATTTAAAGCCGAAGTTGATGGAAGAGACCTGCATTTCAAGGCTAGCTGAAAATTGCCTTGGCGATGAAGGTATCTCTGAACGTGGAGTTCATTGCATTTCAATGGAGCAGTTACAGTTTTGCTTTGTCTGGAATTCTCATAAAGCTCAATTTTCACACAGTGCGTTTTATGGCAAATACGCACAGAGTTACAAAGCAGGGTTTTCGTGCGAAACGGGTCTAATGGTGATGGTGTGTGAGGTTAGCGACTTGAGTGGAGTTGGTCTCACACAAGAAACGTTGTGCCTTTCGTTTTGATTAACAGCCTCATCCACATGCTGTGCTGTGTCCCTATAGCTAACATGTACTTGGTGCTGGAGCAGATGCCAGAGCCTTGCATTTCAAGGCCAGCTGAAAATTGCCTTGGCGATGAAGGTATCTCTGAACGTGGAGTTCATTGCATTTCAATGGAGCAGTTACAGCTTTGCTTTTTGTGGAATTCTCATAAAGCTCAATTTCAACACAGTGCGTTTTATGCCAAATACGCACAGAGTTACAAAGCAGGGTTTTCGTGCGAAACGGGTCTAATGGTGATGGTGTGTGAGATTAGTGACTTGATTGGAGTTGGTCTCACACAAGAAACATTGTGCCCTTTCGTGTTGAAGAAAAGCTACATCCACATGCGGTGCTGTGTCCCTATAGCTAACATATACTTGGTGCTGGAGCTGATGCCAGAGTCTTGCATTTCAAGGCTAGCTGAAAATTGCCTTGGCGATGAAGGTATCTCTGAACGTGGAGTTCATTGCATTTCAATGGAGCAG
Organism: Ochotona princeps; assembly: GCF_030435755.1. NCBI lineage: Eukaryota > Metazoa > Chordata > Mammalia > Lagomorpha > Ochotonidae > Ochotona > Ochotona princeps. Next base: position 106,856 of record NW_026699245.1, on the reverse strand, counting down.
TTACTGCTTTGCTTTGTCTGGAATCGTATAAAGCTCGATTTTCACACAGTGCGTTTCATGGCAAATACGCACATAGTTACAAAGCAGGGTTTTCGTGCGAAACGGGTCTAATGGTGTAAGTGTGTGAGGTTAGCGACTTGAGTGGAGTTGGTCTCACACAAGAAACTCTCTGCCCATTGATGTTGAGTAAAAGCCTCATCCACATGCTGTGTTGTGTCCCTATAGCTAACATATACTTGGTGCTGGAGCTGATGCCAGAGCCTTGCATTTCAAGGCTAGCTGAAAATTGCCTTGGCGATGAAGGTATCTCTGAACGTGGAGTTCGTTGCATTTCAATGGAGCAGTTACAGCTTTCCTTTGTCTGGAATTCTCATAAAGCTCAATATAACACAGTGCGTTTTATGACAAATATGCACAGTGTGACCAAACAGGGTTTTCGTGCGAAACGGGTCTAATGGTGATGGTGTGTGAGATTAGTGACCTGAGTGGAGTTGGTCTCACACAAGAAACTCTCTGCCCATTGATGTTGAGTAAAAGCCTCATCCACATGCTGTGTTGTGTCCGTACAGCTACCATGTATTTAAAGCTGAAGTTGATGGAAGAGACCTGCATTTCAAGGCTAGCTGAAAATTGCCTTGGCGATGAAGGTATCTCTGAACGTGGAGTTCATTGCATTTCAGTGGAGCAGTTACTGCTTTGCTTTGTCTGGAATCGTATAAAGCTCAATTTTCACACAGTGCGTTTTATGGCAAATACGCACAGAGTTACAAAGCAGGGTTTTCGTGCGAAACGGGTCTAATGGTGATGGTGTGTGAGATTAGTGTCGTGAGTGGAGTTGGACTCACACAAGAAACATTGTGCCCTTTCGTGTTGAAGAAAAGCTACATCCACATGCTGTGCTGTGTCCCTATAGCTTGCATGTACTTAGTGCTGGAGCTGATGCCATTGCCTTGCATTTCAAGGCTAGCTGAAAATTGCCTTGGCGATGAAGGTATCTCTGAACGTGGAGTTCATTGCATTTCAATGGAGCAGTTACAGCTTTGCTTTGTCTGGAATTCTCATAAAGCTCAATTTCAAAACAGTGCGTTTTATGCCAAATACGCACAATGTGAACAAACAGGGTTTTCGTGCGAAACGGGTCTATGGTGTGTGAGGTTAGTGACTTGATTGGAGTTGGTCTCACACAAGAAACATTGTGCCTTTCGTGTTGAGTAACAGCCTCATCCACATGCTGTGCTGTGTCCCTATAACTAACATGTACTTGGTGCTGGAGCTGATGCCAGAGCCTTGCATTTCAAGGCTAGCTGAAAATTGCCTTGGCAATGGTAGTATCTCTGAACATGGAGTTCGTTGCATTTCAATGGAGCAGTTGCAGCTTTGCTTTGTGTGGAATTCTCATAAAGCTCAATTTCAATACAGTGCGTTTTATGGCAAATATGCTTAGTGTTACGAAACAGGGTTTTCGTACGAAACGGGTCTAATGGTGATGGTGTGTGAGGTTAGTGACCTGAGTGGAGTTGGTCTCACACAAGAAACTCTCTGCCCATGGATGTTGAGTAAAAGCCTCATCCACATGCTGTGTTGTGTCCGTATAGCTACCATGTATTTAAAGCTGAAGTTGATGGAAGAGACCTGCATTTCAAGGCTAGCTGAAAATTGCCTTGGCGATGAAGGTATCTCTGAACGTGGAGTTCATTGCATTTCAATGGAGCAGTTACTGCTTTGCTTTGTCTGGAATCATATGAAGCTCAATTTTCACACAGTGCGTTTCATGGCAAATACGCACAGAGTTACAAAGCAGGGTTTTCGTGCGAAACGGGTCTAATGGTGATGGTGTGTGAGATTAGTGACCTGAGTGGAGTTGGTCTCACACAAGAAACTCTCTGCCGATTGATGTTGAGTAAAAGCCTCATCCACATGCTGTGTTGTGTCCCTATAGCTAACATATACTTGGTGCTGGAGCTGATGCCAGAGCCTTGCATTTCAAGGCTAGCTGAAAATTGCCTTGGCGATGAAGGTATCTCTGAACGTGGAGTTCGTTGCATTTCAATGGAGCAGTTACAGCTTTGCTTTGTCTGGAATTCTCATAAAGCTCAATATAACACAGTGCGTTTTATGACAAATATGCACAGTGTGACCAAACAGGGTTTTCGTGCGAAACGGGTCTAATGGTGATGGTGTGTGAGATTAGTGACCTGAGTGGAGTTGGTCTCACACAAGAAACATTGTGCCCTTTCGTGTTGAAGAAAAGCTACATCCACATGCTGTGCTGTGTCCCTATAGCTTGCATGTACTTAGTGCTGGAGCTGATGCCATTGCCTTGCATTTCAAGTTTAGCTGAAAATTGCCTTGGCGATGAAGGTATCTCTGAACGTGGAGTTCATTGCATTTCAATGGAGCAGTTACAGCTTTGCTTTGTCTGGAATTCTCATAAAGCTCAATTTCAACACAGTGCGTTTTATGACAAATATGCACAGTGTTACGAAACAGGGTTTTCGTGCGAAACGGGTCTAATGGTGATCTGTGTGAGGTTAGCGACTTGAGTGGAGTTGGTCTCACACAAGAAACATTGTGCCCTTTCGTGTTAACAGCCTCATCCACATGCTGTGCTGTGTCCCTATAGCTAACATGTACTTGGTGCTGGAGCAGATGCCAGAGCCTTGCATTTCAAGGCTAGCTGAAAATTGCCTTGGCGATGGAAGCATCTCTGAACATGGATTTCGTTGCATTTCAATGGAGCAGTTGCAGCTTTGCTTTGTGTGGAATTCTCATAAAGCTCAATTTCAACACAGTGCGTTTTATGGCAAATATGCTCAGTGTTACGAAACAGGGTTTTCGTGCGAAACGGGTCTAATGGTGATGGTGTGTGAGGTTAGTGACCTGAGTGGAGTTGGTCTCACACAAGAAACTCTCTGCCCATTGATGTTGAGTAAAAGCCTCATCCACATGCTGTGTTCTGTCCGTATAGCTACCATGTATTTAAAGCTGAAGTTGATGGAAGAGACCTGCATTTCAAGGCTAGCTGAAAATTGCCTTGGCGATGAAGGTATCTCTGAACGTGGAGTTCATTGCATTTCAGTGGAGCAGTTACTGCTTTGCTTTGTCTGGAATCGTATAAAGCTCAATTTTCACACAGTTCGTTTTATGGCAAATACGCACAGAGTTACAAAGCAGGGTTTTCGTGCGAAACGGGTCTAATGTTGATGGTGTGTGAGGTTAGTGACCTGAGTGGAGTTGGTCTCACACAAGAAACTCTCTGCCCATTGATGTTGAGTAAAAGCCTCATCCACATGCTGTGTTGTGTCCGTATAGCTACCATGTATTTAAAGCTGAAGTTGAAGGAAGAGACCTGCATTTCAAGGCTAGCTGAAAATTGCCTTGGCGATGGAAGTATCTCTGAACGTGGAGTTCGTTGCATTTCAATGGAGCAGTTACAGCTTTGCTTTGTCTGGAATTCTCATAAAGCTCAATTTCAACACAGTGCGTTTTATGGCAAATATGCACAGTGTGACCAAACAGGGTTTTCGTGCGAAACGTGTCTAATGGTGTAGGTGTGTGAGATTAGTGACCTGAGTGGAGTTGGTCTCACACAAGAAACTCTCTGCCCATTGATGTTGAGTAAAAGCCTCATCCACATGCTGTGTTGTGTCCGTATAGCTTGCATGTACTTGGTGCTGTAGCTGATGCCAGAGCCTTGCATTTCAAGGCTAGCTGAAAATTGCCTTGGCGATGAAGGTATCTCTGAACGTGGAGTTCATTGCATTTCAATGGAGCAGTTACTGCTTTGCTTTGTCTGGAATCGTATAAAGCTCAATTTTCACACAGTGCGTTTTATGCCAAATACGCACAATGTGAACAAACAGGGTTTTCGTGCGAAACGGGTCTAATGGTGATGGTGTGTGAGATTAGTGTCGTGAGTTGAGTTGGTCTCACACAAGAAACATTGTGCCCTTTCGTGTTGAGTAAAAGCCTCATCCACATGCTGTGTTGTGTCCCTATAGCTAACATGTACTTGGTGCTGGAGCTGATGCCAGAGCCTTGCATTTCAAGGCTAGCTGAAAATTGCCTTGGCGATGAAGGTATCTCTGAACGTGGAGTTCATTGCATTTCAATGGAGCAGTTACAGCTTTGTTTTTTGTGGAATTCTCATAAAGCTCAATTTCAACACAGTGCGTTTTATGCCAAATACGCACAGTGTGAACACACTGGGTTTTCGTGCGAAACGGATCTAATGGTAATTGTGTGTGAGGTTAGTGACTTGAGTGGAGTTGGTCTCACACAAGAAACATTGTGCCCTTTCGTGTTGAAGAAAAGCTACATCCACATGCTGTGCTGTGTCCCTATAGCTTGCATGTACTTAGTGCTGGAGCTGATGCCATTGCCTTGCATTTCAAGGATAGCTGAAAATTGCCTTGGCGATGAAGGTATCTCTGAACGTGGAGTTCATTGCATTTCAATGGAGCAGTTACTGCTTTGCTTTGTCTGGAATCGTATAAAGCTCAATTTTCACACAGTGCGTTTTATGGCAAATACGCACAATGTGAACAAACAGGGTTTTCGTGCGAAACGGGTCTAATGGTGATGGTGTGTGAGATTAGTGTCGTGAGTTGAGTTGGTCTCACACAAGAAACATTGTGCCTTTCGTGTTGAGTAAAAGCCTCATCCACATGCTCTGTTGTGTCCCTATAGCTAACATGTACTTGGTGCGGGAGCTGATGCCAGAGCCTTGCATTTCAAGGCTAGCTGAAAATTGCCTTGGCGATGAAGGTATCTCTGAACGTGGAGTTCATTGCATTTCAATGGAGCAGTTACAGCTTTGCTTTTTGTGGAATTCTCATAAAGCTCAATTTCAACACAGTGCGTTTTATGCCAAATACGCACAGTGTGAACACACAGGGTTTTCGTGCGAAACGGATCTAATGGTAATTGTGTGTGAGGTTAGTGACTTGAGTGGAGTTGGTCTCACACTAGAAACATTGTGCCCTTTCGTGTTGAAGAAAAGCTACATCCACATGCTGTGCTGTGTCCCTATAGCTTGCATGTACTTAGTGCTGGAGCTGATGCCATTGCCTTGCATTTCAAGGATAGCTGAAAATTGCCTTGGCGATGAAGGTATCTCTGAACGTGGAGTTCATTGCATTTCAATGGAGCAGTTACTGCTTTGCTTTGTCTGGAATCGTATAAAGCTCGATTTTCACACAGTGCATTTTATGGCAAATACGCACATAGTTACAAAGCAGGGTTTTCGTGCGAAACGGGTCTAATGGTGATCTGTGTGAGGTTAGCGACTTGAGTGGAGTTGGTCTCACACAAGAAACATTGTGCCTTTCGTGTTGAGTAATAGCCTCATCCACATGCTGTGCTGTGTCCCTATAGCTAACATGTACTTGGTGCTGGAGCAGATGCCAGAGCCTTGCATTTCAAGGATAGCTGAAAATTGCCTTGGCGATGGAAGTATCTCTGAACATGGAGTTCGTTGCATTTCAATGGAGCAGTTGCAGCTTTGCTTTGTGTGGAATTCTCATAAAGCTCAATTCAATACAGTGCGTTTTATGGCAAATATGCTCAGTGTTACGAAACAGGGTTTTCGTACGAAACGGGTCTAATGGTGATGGTGTGTGAGGTTAGTGACCTGAGTGGAGTTGGTCTCACACAAGAAACTCTCTGCCCATGGATGTTGAGTAAAAGCCTCATCCACATGCTGTGTTGTGTCTGTATAGCTACCATGTATTTAAAGCTGAAGTTAATGGAAGAGACCTGCATTTCAAGGCTAACTGAAAATTGCCTTGGCGATGAAGGTATCTCTGAACGTGGAGTTCATTGCATTTCAATGGAGCAGTTACTGCTTTGCTTTGTCTGGAATCATATGAAGCTCAATTTTCACACTGTGCGTTTCATGGCAAATACGCACAGAGTTACAAAGCAGGGTTTTCGTGCGAAACGGGTCTAATGGTGATGGTGTGTGAGATTAGTGTCGTGAGTGGAGTTGGTCTCACACAAGAAACATTGTGCCCTTTCGTGTTGAAGAAAAGCTACATCCACATGCTGTGCTGTGTCCCTATAGCTTGCATGTACTTAGTGCTGGAGCTGATGCCATTGCCTTGCATTTCAAGGCTAGCTGAAAATTGCCTTGGCGATGAAGGTATCTCTGAACGTGGAGTTCATTGCATTTCAATGGAGCAGTTACAGCTTTGCTTTGTCTGGAATTCTCATAAAGCTCAATTTCAAAACAGTGCGTTTTATGCCAAATACGCACAATGTGAACAAACAGGGTTTTCGTGCGAAACGGGTCTATGGTGTGTGAGGTTAGTGACTTGATTGGAGTTGGTCTCACACAAGAAACATTGTGCCTTTCGTGTTGAGTAACAGCCTCATCCACATGCTGTGCTGTGTCCCTATAACTAACATGTACTTGGTGCTGGAGCTGATGCCAGAGCCTTGCATTTCAAGGCTAGCTGAAAATTGCCTTGGCAATGGTAGTATCTCTGAACATGGAGTTCGTTGCATTTCAATGGAGCAGTTGCAGCTTTGCTTTGTGTGGAATTCTCATAAAGCTCAATTTCAAAACAGTGCGTTTTATGGCAAATATGCTTAGTGTTACGAAACAGGGTTTTCGTACGAAACGGGTCTAATGGTGATGGTGTGTGAGGTTAGTGACCTGAGTGGAGTTGGTCTCACACAAGAAACTCTCTGCCCATGGATGTTGAGTAAAAGCCTCATCCACATGCTGTGTTGTGTCCGTATAGCTACCATGTATTTAAAGCTGAAGTTGATGGAAGAGACCTGCATTTCAAGGCTAGCTGAAAATTGCCTTGGCGATGAAGGTATCTCTGAACGTGAAGTTCATTGCATTTCAATGGAGCAGTTACTGCTTTGCTTTGTCTGGAATCATATGAAGCTCAATTTTCACACAGTGCGTTTCATGACAAATACGCACAGAGTTACAAAGCAGGGTTTTCGTGCGAAACGGGTCTAATGGTGATGGTGTGTGAGATTAGTGACCTGAGTGGAGTTGGTCTCACACAAGAAACTCTCTGCCGATTGATGTTGAGTAAAAGCCTCATCCACATGCTGTGTTGTGTCCCTATAGCTAACATATACTTGGTGCTGGAGCTGATGCCAGAGCCTTGCATTTCAAGGCTAGCTGAAAATTGCCTTGGCGATGAAGGTATCTCTGAACGTGGAGTTCGTTGCATTTCAATGGAGCAGTTACAGCTTTGCTTTGTCTGGAATTCTCATAAAGCTCAATATAACACAGTGCGTTTTATGACAAATATGCACAGTGTGACCAAACAGGGTTTTCGTGCGAAACGGGTCTAATGGTGATGGTGTGTGAGATTAGTGACCTGAGTGGAGTTGGTCTCACACAAGAAACATTGTGCCCTTTCGTGTTGAAGAAAAGCTACATCCACATGCTGTGCTGTGTCCCTATAGCTTGCATGTACTTAGTGCTGGAGCTGATGCCATTGCCTTGCATTTCAAGTTTAGCTGAAAATTGCCTTGGCGATGAAGGTATCTCTGAACGTGGAGTTCATTGCATTTCAATGGAGCAGTTACAGCTTTGCTTTGTCTGGAATTCTCATAAAGCTCAATTTCAACACAGTGCGTTTTATGACAAATATGCACAGTGTTACGAAACAGGGTTTTCGTGCGAAACGGGTCTAATGGTGATCTGTGTGAGGTTAGCGACTTGAGTGGAGTTGGTCTCACACAAGAAACATTGTGCCCTTTCGTGTTAACAGCCTCATCCACATGCTGTGCTGTGTCCCTATAGCTAACATGTACTTGGTGCTGGAGCAGATGCCAGAGCCTTGCATTTCAAGGCTAGCTGAAAATTGCCTTGGCGATGGAAGCATCTCTGAACATGGATTTCGTTGCATTTCAATGGAGCAGTTGCAGCTTTGCTTTGTGTGGAATTCTCATAAAGCTCAATTTCAACACAGTGCGTTTTATGGCAAATATGCTCAGTGTTACGAAACAGGGTTTTCGTGCGAAACGGGTCTAATGGTGATGGTGTGTGAGGTTAGTGACCTGAGTGGAGTTGGTCTCACACAAGAAACTCTCTGCCCATTGATGTTGAGTAAAAGCCTCATCCACATGCTGTGTTGTGTCCGTATAGCTACCATGTATTTAAAGCTGAAGTTGATGGAAGAGACCTGCATTTCAAGGCTAGCTGAAAATTGCCTTGGCGATGAAGGTATCTCTGAACGTGGAGTTCATTGCATTTCAGTGGAGCAGTTACTGCTTTGCTTTGTCTGGAATCGTATAAAGCTCAATTTTCACACAGTTCGTTTTATGGCAAATACGCACAGAGTTACAAAGCAGGGTTTTCGTGCGAAACGCGTCTAATGTTGATGGTGTGTGAGGTTAGTGACCTGAGTGGAGTTGGTCTCACACAAGAAACTCTCTGCCCATTGATGTTGAGTAAAAGCCTCATCCACATGCTGTGTTGTGTCCGTATAGCTACCATGTATTTAAAGCTGAAGTTGAAGGAAGAGACCTGCATTTCAAGGCTAGCTGAAAATTGCCTTGGCGATGGAAGTATCTCTGAACGTGGAGTTCGTTGCATTTCAATGGAGCAGTTACAGCTTTGCTTTGTCTGGAATTCTCATAAAGCTCAATTTCAACACAGTGCGTTTTATGGCAAATATGCACAGTGTGACCAAACAGGGTTTTCGTGCGAAACGTGTCTAATGGTGTAGGTGTGTGAGATTAGTGACCTGAGTGGAGTTGGTCTCACACAAGAAACTCTCTGCCCATTGATGTTGAGTAAAAGCCTCATCCACATGCTGTGTTGTGTCCGTATAGCTTGCATGTACTTGGTGCTGTAGCTGATGCCAGAGCCTTGCATTTCAAGGCTAGCTGAAAATTGCCTTGGCGATGAAGGTATCTCTGAACGTGGAGTTCATTGCATTTCAATGGAGCAGTTACTGCTTTGCTTTGTCTGGAATCGTATAAAGCTCAATTTTCACACAGTGCGTTTTATGCCAAATACGCACAATGTGAACAAACAGGGTTTTCGTGCGAAACGGGTCTAATGGTGATGGTGTGTGAGATTAGTGTCGTGAGTTGAGTTGGTCTCACACAAGAAACATTGTGCCCTTTCGTGTTGAGTAAAAGCCTCATCCACATGCTGTGTTGTGTCCCTATAGCTAACATGTACTTGGTGCTGGAGCTGATGCCAGAGCCTTGCATTTCAAGGCTAGCTGAAAATTGCCTTGGCGATGAAGGTATCTCTGAACGTGGAGTTCATTGCATTTCAATGGAGCAGTTACAGCTTTGTTTTTTGTGGAATTCTCATAAAGCTCAATTTCAACACAGTGCGTTTTATGCCAAATACGCACAGTGTGAACACACTGGGTTTTCGTGCGAAACGGATCTAATGGTAATTGTGTGTGAGGTTAGTGACTTGAGTGGAGTTTGTCTCACACAAGAAACATTGTGCCCTTTCGTGTTGAAGAAAAGCTACATCCACATGCTGTGCTGTGTCCCTATAGCTTGCATGTACTTAGTGCTGGAGCTGATGCCATTGCCTTGCATTTCAAGGATAGCTGAAAATTGCCTTGGCGATGAAGGTATCTCTGAACGTGGAGTTCATTGCATTTCAATGGAGCAGTTACTGCTTTGCTTTGTCTGGAATCGTATAAAGCTCAATTTTCACACAGTGCGTTTTATGGCAAATACGCACAATGTGAACAAACAGGGTTTTCGTGCGAAACGGGTCTAATGGTGATGGTGTGTGAGATTAGTGTCGTGAGTTGAGTTGGTCTCACACAAGAAACATTGTGCCTTTCGTGTTGAGTAAAAGCCTCATCCACATGCTCTGTTGTGTCCCTATAGCTAACATGTACTTGGTGCGGGAGCTGATGCCAGAGCCTTGCATTTCAAGGCTAGCTGAAAATTGCCTTGGCGATGAAGGTATCTCTGAACGTGGAGTTCATTGCATTTCAATGGAGCAGTTACAGCTTTGCTTTTTGTGGAATTCTCATAAAGCTCAATTTCAACACAGTGCGTTTTATGCCAAATACGCACAGTGTGAACACACAGGGTTTTCGTGCGAAACGGATCTAATGGTAATTGTGTGTGAGGTTAGTGACTTGAGTGGAGTTGGTCTCACACTAGAAACATTGTGCCCTTTCGTGTTGAAGAAAAGCTACATCCACATGCTGTGCTGTGTCCCTATAGCTTGCATGTACTTAGTGCTGGAGCTGATGCCATTGCCTTGCATTTCAAGGATAGCTGAAAATTGCCTTGGCGATGAAGGTATCTCTGAACGTGGAGTTCATTGCATTTCAATGGAGCAGTTACTGCTTTGCTTTGTCTGGAATCGTATAAAGCTCGATTTTCACACAGTGCATTTTATGGCAAATACGCACATAGTTACAAAGCAGGGTTTTCGTGCGAAACGGGTCTAATGGTGATCTGTGTGAGGTTAGCGACTTGAGTGGAGTTGGTCTCACACAAGAAACATTGTGCCTTTCGTGTTGAGTAAAAGCCTCATCCACATGCTGTGCTGTGTCCCTATAGCTAACATGTACTTGGTGCTGGAGCAGATGCCAGAGCCTTGCATTTCAAGGATAGCTGAAAATTGCCTTGGCGATGGAAGTATCTCTGAACATGGAGTTCGTTGCATTTCAATGGAGCAGTTGCAGCTTTGCTTTGTGTGGAATTCTCATAAAGCTCAATTCAATACAGTGCGTTTTATGGCAAATATGCTCAGTGTTACGAAACAGGGTTTTCGTACGAAACGGGTCTAATGGTGATGGTGTGTGAGGTTAGTGACCTGAGTGGAGTTGGTCTCACACAAGAAACTCTCTGCCCATGGATGTTGAGTAAAAGCCTCATCCACATGCTGTGTTGTGTCTGTATAGCTACCATGTATTTAAAGCTGAAGTTAATGGAAGAGACCTGCATTTCAAGGCTAACTGAAAATTGCCTTGGCGATGAAGGTATCTCTGAACGTGGAGTTCATTGCATTTCAATGGAGCAGTTACTGCTTTGCTTTGTCTGGAATCATATGAAGCTCAATTTTCACACAGTGCGTTTCATGGCAAATACGCACAGAGTTACAAAGCAGGGTTTTCGTGCGAAACGGGTCTAATGGTGATGGTGTGTGAGATTAGTGTCGTGAGTGGAGTTGGTCTCACACAAGAAACATTGTGCCCTTTCGTGTTGAAGAAAAGCTACATCCACATGCTGTGCTGTGTCCCTATAGCTTGCATGTACTTAGTGCTGGAGCTGATGCCATTGCCTTGCATTTCAAGGCTAGCTGAAAATTGCCTTGGCGATGAAGGTATCTCTGAACATGGAATTCGTTGCATTTCAATGGAGCAGTTACAGCTTTGCTTTGTCTGGAATTCTCATAAAGCTCAATATAACACAGTGCGTTTTATGACAAATATGCACAGTGTGACCAAACAGGGTTTTCGTGCGAAACGGGTCTAATGGTGTAGGTGTGTGAGATAAGTGACCTGAGTGGAGTTGGTCTCACACAGGAAACTCTCTGCCCATTGATGTTGAGTAAAAGCCTCATCCACATGCTGTGTTGTGTCCCTATAGCTAACATATACTTGGTGCTGGAGCTGATGCCAGAGCCTTGCATTTCAAGGCTAGCTGAAAATTGCCTTGGCGATGAAGGTATCTCTGAACGTGGAGTTCATTGCATTTCAATGGAGCAGTTACAGCTTTGCTTTGTCTGGAATCGTATAAAGTTCAATTTTACACAGTGCGTTTTATGGCAAATACGCCCAGAGTTACCAAGCAGGGTTTTCGTGCGAAACGGGTCTAATGGTGATGGTGTGTGAGATTAGTGTCGTGAGTGGAGTTGGTCTCACACAAGAAACATTGTGCCCTTTCGTGTTGAAGAAAAGCTACATCCACATGCTGTGCTGTGTCCCTATAGCTTGCATGTACTTAGTGCTGGAGCTGATGCCATTGCCTTGCATTTCAAGTTTAGCTGAAAATTGCCTTGGCGATGAAGGTATCTCTGAACGTGGAGTTCATTGCATTTCAATGGAGCAGTTACAGCTTTGCTTTGTCTGGAATTCTCATAAAGCTCAATTTCAACACAGTGCGTTTTATGACAAATATGCACAGTGTTACGAAACAGGGTTTTCGTGCGAAACGGGTCTAATGGTGATCTGTGTGAGGTTAGCGACTTGAGTGGAGTTGGTCTCACACAAGAAACATTGTGCCTTTCGTGTTAACAGCCTCATCCACATGCTGTGCTGTGTCCCTATAGCTAACATGTACTTGGTGCTGGAGCAGATGCCAGAGCCTTGCATTTCAAGGCTAGCTGAAAATTGCCTTGGCGATGGAAGGTATCTCTGAACATGGATTTCGTTGCATTTCAATGGAGCAGTTGCAGCTTTGCTTTGTGTGGAATTCTCATAAAGCTCAATTTCAACACAGTGCGTTTTATGGCAAATATGCTCAGTGTTACGAAACAGGGTTTTCGTGCGAAACGGGTCTAATGGTGATGGTGTGTGAGGTTAGTGACCTGAGTGGAGTTGGTCTCACACAAGAAACTCTCTGCCCATTGATGTTGAGTAAAAGCCTCATCCACATGCTGTGTTGTGTCCGTATAGCTACCATGTATTTAAAGCTGAAGTTGAAAGAAGAGACCTGCATTTCAAGGCTAGCTGAAAATTGCCTTGGCGATGGAAGTATCTCTGAACATGGAGTTCGTTGCATTTCAATGGAGCAGTTGCAGCTTTGCTTTGTGTGGATTTCTCATAAAGCTCAATTCAATACAGTGCGTTTTATAGCAAATATGCTCAGTGTTACGAAACAGGGTTTTCGTACGAAACGGGTCTAATGGTGATGGTGTGTGAGATTAGTGACCTGAGTGGAGTTGGTCTCACACAATAAACTCTCTGCCCATGGATGTTGAGTAAAAGCCTCATCCACATGCTGTGTTGTGTCTGTATAGCTACCATGTATTTAAAGCTGAAGTTGATGGAAGAGACCTGCATTTCAAGGCTAACTGAAAATTGCCTTGGCGATGAAGGTATCTCTGAACGTGGAGTTCATTGCATTTCAATGGAGCAGTTACTGCTTTGCTTTGTCTGGAATCATATGAAGCTCAATTTTCACACTGTGCGTTTCATGGCAAATATGCACAGAGTTACAAAGCAGGGTTTTCGTGCGAAACGGGTCTAATGGTGATGGTGTGTGAGATTAGTGTCGTGAGTGGAGTTGGTCTCACACAAGAAACATTGTGCCCTTTCGTGTTGAAGAAAAGCTACATCCACATGCTGTGCTGTGTCCCTATAGCTTGCATGTACTTAGTGCTGGAGCTGATGCCATTGCCTTGCATTTCAAGGCTAGCTGAAAATTGCCTTGGCGATGAAGGTATCTCTGAACATGGAATTCGTTGCATTTCAATGGAGCAGTTACAGCTTTGCTTTGTCTGGAATTCTCATAAAGCTCAATATAACACAGTGCGTTTTATGACAAATATGCACAGTGTGACCAAACAGGGTTTTCGTGCGAAACGGGTCTAATGGTGTAGGTGTGTGAGATAAGTGACCTGAGTGGAGTTGGTCTCACACAAGAAACTCTCTGCCCATTGATGTTGAGTAAAAGCCTCATCCACATGCTGTGTTGTGTCCCTATAGCTAACATATACTTGGTGCTGGAGCTGATGCCAGAGCCTTGCATTTCAAGGCTAGCTGAAAATTGCCTTGGCGATGAAGGTATCTCTGAACGTGGAGTTCATTGCATTTCAATGGAGCAGTTACAGCTTTGCTTTGTCTGGAATCGTATAAAGTTCAATTTTACACAGTGCGTTTTATGGCAAATACGCCCAGAGTTACCAAGCAGGGTTTTCGTGCGAAACGGGTCTAATGGTGATGGTGTGTGAGATTAGTGTCGTGAGTGGAGTTGGTCTCACACAAGAAACATTGTGCCCTTTCGTGTTGAAGAAAAGCTACATCCACATGCTGTGCTGTGTCCCTATAGCTTGCATGTACTTAGTGCTGGAGCTGATGCCATTGCCTTGCATTTCAAGTTTAGCTGAAAATTGCCTTGGCGATGAAGGTATCTCTGAACGTGGAGTTCATTGCATTTCAATGGAGCAGTTACAGCTTTGCTTTGTCTGGAATTCTCATAAAGCTCAATTTCAACACAGAGCGTTTTATGACAAATATGCACAGTGTTACGAAACAGGGTTTTCGTGCGAAACGGGTCTAATGGTGATCTGTGTGAGGTTAGCGACTTGAGTGGAGTTGGTCTCACACAAGAAACATTGTGCCTTTCGTGTTAACAGCCTCATCCACATGCTGTGCTGTGTCCCTATAGCTAACATGTACTTGGTGCTGGAGCAGATGCCAGAGCCTTGCATTTCAAGGCTAGCTGAAAATTGCCTTGGCGATGGAAGGTATCTCTGAACATGGATTTCGTTGCATTTCAATGGAGCAGTTGCAGCTTTGCTTTGTGTGGAATTCTCATAAAGCTCAATTTCAACACAGTGCGTTTTATGGCAAATATGCTCAGTGTTACGAAACAGGGTTTTCGTGCGAAACGGGTCTAATGGTGATGGTGTGTGAGGTTAGTGACCTGAGTGGAGTTGGTCTCACACAAGAAACTCTCTGCCCATTGATGTTGAGTAAAAGCCTCATCCACATGCTGTGTTGTGTCCGTATAGCTACCATGTATTTAAAGCTGAAGTTGAAAGAAGAGACCTGCATTTCAAGGCTAGCTGAAAATTGCCTTGGCGATGGAAGTATCTCTGAACATGGAGTTCGTTGCATTTCAATGGAGCAGTTGCAGCTTTGCTTTGTGTGGATTTCTCATAAAGCTCAATTCAATACAGTGCGTTTTATAGCAAATATCCTCAGTGTTACGAAACAGGGTTTTCGTACGAAACGGGTCTAATGGTGATGGTGTGTGAGATTAGTGACCTGAGTGGAGTTGGTCTCACACAATAAACTCTCTGCCCATGGATGTTGAGTAAAAGCCTCATCCACATGCTGTGTTGTGTCTGTATAGCTACCATGTATTTAAAGCTGAAGTTGATGGAAGAGACCTGCATTTCAAGGCTAGCTGAAAATTGCCTTGGCGATGAAGGTATCTCTGAACGTGGAGTTCATTGCATTTCAATGGAGCAGTTACTGCTTTGCTTTGTCTGTAATCGTATGAGGCTCAATTTTCACACAGTGCGTTTCATGGCAAATACGCACAGAGTTACAAAGCAGGGTTTTCGTGCGAAACGGGTCTAATGGTGATGGTGTGTGAGATTAGTGTTGTGAGTGGAGTTGGTCTCACACAAGAAACTCTCTGCCCATTGATGTTGAGTAAAAGCCTCATCCACATGCTGTGTTGTGTCCCTATAGCTAACATATACTTGGTGCTGGAGCTGATGCCAGAGCCTTGCATTTCAAGGCTAGCTGAAAATTGCCTTGGCGATGAAGGTATCTCTGAACGTGGAGTTCGTTGCATTTCAATGGAGCAGTTACAGCTTTGCTTTGTCTGGAATTCTCATAAAGCTCAATATAACACAGTGCGATTTATGACAAATATGCACAGTGTGACCAAACAGGGTTTTCGTGCGAAACGGGTCTAATGGTGTAGGTGTGTGAGATTAGTGACCTGAGTGGAGTTGGTCTCACACAAGAAACTCTCTGCCCATTGATGTTGAGTAAAAGCCTCATCCACATGCTGTGTTGTGTCCGTATAGCTTGCATGTACTTGCTGCTGGAGCTGATGCCAGAGCCTTGCATTTCAAGGCTAGCTGAAAATTGCCTTGGCGATGAAGGTATCTCTGAACGTGGAGTTCTTTGCATTTCAATGGAGCAGTTACAGCTTTGCTTTGTCTGGAATCGTATAAAGTTCAATTTTACACAGTGCGTTTTATGGCAAATACGCACAGAGTTACAAAGCAGGGTTTTCGTGCGAAACGGGTCTAATGGTGATGGTGTGTGAGATTAGTGTCGTGAGTGGAGTTGGTCTCACACAAGAAACATTGTGACCTTTCGTGTTGAAGAAAAGCTACATCCACATGCTGTGCTGTGTCCCTATAGCTTGCATGTACTTAGTGCTGGAGCTGATGCCATTGCCTTGCATTTCAAGTTTAGCTGAAAATTGCCTTGGCGATGAAGGTATCTCTGAACGTGGAGTTCATTGCATTTCAATGGAGCAGTTACAGCTTTGCTTTGTCTGGAATTCTCATAAAGCTCAATTTCAACACAGTGCGTTTTATGGCAAATATGCTCAGTGTTACGAAATAGGGTTTTCGTTCGAAACGGGTCTAATGGTGATGGTGTGTGAGGTTAGCGACTTGAGTGGAGTTGGTCTCACACAAGAAACATTGTGCCTTTCGTTTTGAGTAACAGCCTCATCCACATGCTGTGCTGTGTCCCTATAGCTAACATGTACTTGGTGCTGGAGCAGATGCCAGAGCCTTGCATTTCAAGGATAGCTGAAAATTGCCTTGGCGATGGAAGTATCTCTGAACATGGAGTTCATTGCAGTTCAATGGAGCAGTTGCAGCTTTGCTTTGTCTGGAATTCTCATAAAGCTCAATTTCAACACAGTGCGTTTTATGGCAAATATGCTCAGTGTTACGAAATAGGGTTTTCGTGCGAAACAGGTCTAATGGTGATGGTGTGTGAGGTTAGTGACCTGAGTGGAGTTGGTCTCACACAAGAAACTCTCTGCCCATTGATGTTGAGTAAAAGCCTCATCCACATGCTGTGTTGTGTCCGTATAGCTACCATGTATTTAAAGCTGAAGTTGATGGAAGAGACCTGCATTTCAAGGCTAGCTGAAAATTGCCTTGGCGATGAAGGTATCTCTGAACGTGGAGTTCGTTGCATTTCAATGGAGCAGTTACAGCTTTGCTTTTTGTGGAATTCTCATAAAGCTCAATTTCAACACAGTGCGTTTTATGGCAAATATGCTCAGTGTTACGAAACAGGGTTTTCGTGCGAAACGGGTCTAATGGTGATGGTGTGTGAGATTAGCGACTTGAGTGGAGTTGGTCTCACACAAGAAACATTGTGCCTTTCGTGTTGAAGAAAAGCTACATCCACATGCTGTGCTGTGTCCCTATAGCTAACATGTACTTGGTACTGGAGCTGATGCCATTGCCTTGCATTTCAAGGCTAGCTGAAAATTGCCTTGGCGATGAAGGTATCTCTGAACGTGGAGTTCATTGCATTTCAATGGAGCAGTTACAGCTTTGCTTTGTCTGGAATTCTCATAAAGCTTAATTTAAAAACAGTTCGTTTTATGACAAATATGCACAGTGTTACGAAACAGGGTTTTCGTGCGAAACGGTTTAATGGTGATCGTGTGTGAGGTTAGCGACTTGAATGGAGTTGGTCTCACACAAGAAACATTGTGCCTTTCGTGTTGAGTAACAGCCTCATCCACATGCTGTGCTGTGTCCCTATAGCTAACATGTACTTGGTGCTGGAGCAGATGCCAGAGCCTTGCATTTCAAGGCTAGCTGAAAATTGCCTTGGCGATGGAAGCATCTCTGAACATGGATTTCGTTGCATTTCAATGGAGCAGTTGCAGCTTTGCTTTGTGTGGAATTCTCATAAAGCTCAATTTCAACACAGTGCGTTTTATGGCAAATATGCTCAGTGTTACGAAACAGGGTTTTCGTGTGAAACGGGTCTAATGGTGATGGTGTGTGAGGTTAGTGACCTGAGTGGAGTTGGTCTCACACAAGAAACTCTCTGCCCATGGATGTTGAGTAAAAGCCTCATCCACATGCTGTGTTGTGTCCGTATAGCTACCATGTATTTAAAGCTGAAGTTGAAGGAAGAGACCTGCATTTCAAGGCTAGCTGAAAATTGCCTTGGCGATGGAAGTATCTCTGAACGTGGAATTCGTTGCATTTCAATGGAGCAGTTACAGCTTTGCTTTGTCTGGAATTCTCATAAAGCTCAATTTCAACACAGTGCGTTTTATGGCAAATATGCACAGTGTGACCAAACAGGGTTTTCGTGCGAAACGGGTCTAATGGTGTAGGTGTGTGAGATTAGTGACCTGAGTGGAGTTGGTCTCACACAAGAAACTCTCTGCCCATTGATGTTGAGTAAAAGCCTCATCCACATGCTGTGTTGTGTCCGTATAGCTTGCATGTACTTGGTGCTGGAGCTGATTCCAGAGCCTTGCATTTCAAGGCTAGCTGAAAATTGCCTTGGCGATGAAGGTATCTCTGAACGTGGAGTTCATTGCATTTCAATGGAGCAGTTACTGCTTTGCTTTGTCTGGAATCATATGAAGCTCAATTTTCACACAGTGCGTTTCATGGCAAATACGCACAGAGTTACAAAGCAGGGTTTTCGTGCGAAACGGGTCTAATGGTGATGGTGTGTGAGATTAGTGACCTGAGTGGAGTTGGTCTCACACAAGAAACTCTCTGCCGATTGATGTTGAGTAAAAGCCTCATCCACATGCTGTGTTGTGTCCCTATAGCTAACATATACTTGGTGCTGGAGCTGATGCCAGAGCCTTGCATTTCAAGGCTAGCTGAAAATTGCCTTGGCGATGAAGGTATCTCTGAACGTGGAGTTCATTGCATTTCAATGGAGCAGTTACAGCTTTGCTTTGTCTGGAATCGTATAAAGTTCAATTTTACACAGTGCGTTTTATGGCAAATACGCACAGAGTTACAAAGCAGGGTTTTCGTGCGAAACGGGTTTAATGGTGATGGTGTGTGAGATTAGTGTCGTGAGTGGAGTTGGTCTCACACAAGAAACATTGTGCCCTTTCGTGTTGAAGAAAAGCTACATCCACATGCTGTGCTGTGTCCCTATAGCTTGCATGTACTTAGTGCTGGAGCTGATGCCATTGCCTTGCATTTCAAGTTTAGCTGAAAATTGCCTTGGCGATGAAGGTATCTCTGAACGTGGAGTTCATTGCATTTCAATGGAGCAGTTACAGCTTTGCTTTGCCTGGAATTCTCATAAAGCTCAATTTCAACACAGTGCGTTTTATGACAAATATGCACAGTGTTACGAAACAGGGTTTTCGTGCGAAACGGGTCTAATGGTGATCTGTGTGAGGTTAGCGACTTGAGTGGAGTTGGTCTCACACAAGAAACATTGTGCCCTTTCGTGTTAACAGCCTCATCCACATGCTGTGCTGTGTCCCTATAGCTAACATGTACTTGGTGCTGGAGCAGATGCCAGAGCCTTGCATTTCAAGGCTAGCTGAAAATTGCCTTGGCGATGGAAGCATCTCTGAACATGGATTTCGTTGCATTTCAATGGAGCAGTTGCAGCTTTGCTTTGTGTGGAATTCTCATAAAGCTCAATTTCAACACAGTGCGTTTTATGGCAAATATGCTCAGTGTTACGAAACAGGGTTTTCGTGCGAAACGGGTCTAATGGTGATGGTGTGTGAGGTTAGTGACCTGAGTGGAGTTGGTCTCACACAAGAAACTCTCTGCCCATTGATGTTGAGTAAAAGCCTCATCCACATGCTGTGTTGTGTCCGTATAGCTACCATGTATTTAAAGCTGAAGTTGATGGAAGAGACCTGCATTTCAAGGCTAGCTGAAAATTGCCTTGGCGATGAAGGTATCTCTGAACGTGGAGTTCATTGCATTTCAGTGGAGCAGTTACTGCTTTGCTTTGTCTGGAATCGTATAAAGCTCAATTTTCACACAGTGCGTTTTATGGCAAATACGCACAGAGTTACAAAGCAGGGTTTTCGTGCGAAACGGGTCTAATGGTGATGGTGTGTGAGATTAGTGTCGTGAGTGGAGTTGGTCTCACACAAGAAACATTGTGCCCTTTCGTGTTGAAGAAAAGCTACATCCACATGCTGTGCTGTGTCCCTATAGCTTGCATGTACTTAGTGCTGGAGCTGATGCCATTGCCTTGCATTTCAAGGCTAGCTGAAAATTGCCTTGGCGATGAAGGTATCTCTGAACGTGGAGTTCATTGCATTTCAATGGAGCAGTTACAGCTTTGCTTTGTCTGGAATTCTCATAAAGCTCAATTTCAAAACAGTGCGTTATACGCCAAATACGCACAATGTGAACAAACAGGGTTTTCGTGCGAAACGGGTCTATGGTGTGTGAGGTTAGTGACTTGATTGGAGTTGGTCTCACACAAGAAACATTGTGCCTTTCGTGTTGAGTAACAGCCTCATCCACATGCTGTGCTGTGTCCCTATAACTAACATGTACTTGGTGCGGGAGCTGATGCCAGAGCCTTGCATTTCAAGGCTAGCTGAAAATTGCCTTGGCAATGGTAGTATCTCTGAACATGGAGTTCGTTGCATTTCAATGGAGCAGTTGCAGCTTTGCTTTGTGTGGAATTCTCATAAAGCTCAATTTCAATGCAGTGCGTTTTATGGCAAATACGCACATAGTTACAAAGCAGGGTTTTCGTACGAAACGGGTCTAATGGTGATGGTGTGTGAGGTTAGTGACCTGAGTGGAGTTGGTCTCACACAAGAAACTCTCTGCCCATGGATGTTGAGTAAAAGCCTCATCCACATGCTGTGTTGTGTCCGTATAGCTACCATGTATTTAAAGCTGAAGTTGATGGAAGAGACCTGCATTTCAAGGCTAGCTGAAAATTGCCTTGGCGATGAAGGTATCTCTGAACGTGGAGTTCATTGCATTTCAATGGAGCAGTTACAGTTTTGCTTTGTCTGGAATTCTCATAAAGCTCAATTTTCACACAGTGCGTTTTATGGCAAATACGCACAGAGTTACAAAGCAGGGTTTTCGTGCGAAACGGGTCTAATGGTGATGGTGTGTGAGGTTAGCGACTTGAGTGGAGTTGGTCTCACACAAGAAACATTGTGCCTTTCGTTTTGATTAACAGCCTCATCCACATGCTGTGCTGTGTCCCTATAGCTAACATGTACTTGGTGCTGGAGCAGATGCCAGAGCCTTGCATTTCAAGGCCAGCTGAAAATTGCCTTGGCGATGAAGGTATCTCTGAACGTGGAGTTCGTTGCATTTCAATGGAGCAGTTACAGCTTTGCTTTTTGTGGAATTCTCATAAAGCTCAATTTCAACACAGTGCGTTTATATGCCAAATACGCACAGAGTTACAAAGCAGGGTTTTCGTGCGAAACGGGTCTAATGGTGATGGTGTGTGAGATTAGTGACTTGATTGGAGTTGGTCTCACACAAGAAACATTGTGCCCTTTCGTGTTGAAGAAAAGCTACATCCACATGCGGTGCTGTGTCCCTATAGCTAACATATACTTGGTGCTGGAGCTGATGCCAGAGTCTTGCATTTCAAGGCTAGCTGAAAATTGCCTTGGCGATGAAGGTATCTCTGAACGTGGAGTTCATTGCATTTCAATGGAGCAGTTACTGCTTTGCTTTGTCTGGAATCGTATAAAGCTCGATTTTCACACAGTGCGTTTCATGGCAAATACGCACATAGTTACAAAGCAGGGTTTTCGTGCGAAACGGGTCTAATGGTGTAAGTGTGTGAGGTTAGCGACTTGAGTGGAGTTGGTCTCACACAAGAAACTCTCTGCCCATTGATGTTGAGTAAAAGCCTCATCCACATGCTGTGTTGTGTCCCTATAGCTAACATGTACTTGGTGCTGGAGCTGATGCCAGAGCCTTGCATTTCAAGGCTAGCTGAAAATTGCCTTGGCGATGAAGGTATCTCTGAACGTGGAGTTCGTTGCATTTCAATGGAGCAGTTACAGCTTTCCTTTGTCTGGAATTCTCATAAAGCTCAATATAACACAGTGCGTTTTATGACCAATATGCACAGTGTGACCAAACAGGGTTTTCGTGCGAAACGGGTCTAATGGTGTAGGTGTGTGAGATTAGTGACCTGAGTGGAGTTGGTCTCACACAAGAAACTCTCTGCCCATTGATGTTGAGTAAAAGCCTCATCCACATGCTGTGTTGTGTCCGTACAGCTACCATGTATTTAAAGCTGAAGTTGATGGAAGAGACCTGCATTTCAAGGCTAGCTGAAAATTGCCTTGGCGATGAAGGTATCTCTGAACGTGGAGTTCATTGCATTTCAGTGGAGCAGTTACTGCTTTGCTTTGTCTGGAATCGTATAAAGCTCAATTTTCACACAGTGCGTTTTATGGCAAATACGCACAGAGTTACAAAGCAGGGTTTTCGTGCGAAACGGGTCTAATGGTGATGGTGTGTGAGATTAGTGTCGTGAGTGGAGTTGGACTCACACAAGAAACATTGTGCCCTTTCGTGTTGAAGAAAAGCTACATCCACATGCTGTGCTGTGTCCCTATAGCTTGCATGTACTTAGTGCTGGAGCTGATGCCATTGCCTTGCATTTCAAGGCTAGCTGAAAATTGCCTTGGCGATGAAGGTATCTCTGAACGTGGAGTTCATTGCATTTCAATGGAGCAGTTACAGCTTTGCTTTGTCTGGAATTCTCATAAAGCTCAATTTCAAAACAGTGCGTTTTATGCCAAATACGCACAATGTGAACAAACAGGGTTTTCGTGCGAAACGGGTCTATGGTGTGTGAGGTTAGTGACTTGATTGGAGTTGGTCTCACACAAGAAACATTGTGCCTTTCGTGTTGAGTAACAGCCTCATCCACATGCTGTGCTGTGTCCCTATAACTAACATGTACTTGGTGCTGGAGCTGATGCCAGAGCCTTGCATTTCAAGGCTAGCTGAAAATTGCCTTGGCAATGGTAGTATCTCTGAACATGGAGTTCGTTGCATTTCAATGGAGCAGTTGCAGCTTTGCTTTGTGTGGAATTCTCATAAAGCTCAATTTCAATACAGTGCGTTTTATGGCAAATATGCTTAGTGTTACGAAACAGGGTTTTCGTACGAAACGGGTCTAATGGTGATGGTGTGTGAGGTTAGTGACCTGAGTGGAGTTGGTCTCACACAAGAAACTCTCTGCCCATGGATGTTGAGTAAAAGCCTCATCCACATGCTGTGTTGTGTCCGTATAGCTACCATGTATTTAAAGCTGAAGTTGATGGAAGAGACCTGCATTTCAAGGCTAGCTGAAAATTGCCTTGGCGATGAAGGTATCTCTGAACGTGGAGTTCATTGCATTTCAATGGAGCAGTTACTGCTTTGCTTTGTCTGGAATCATATGAAGCTCAATTTTCACACAGTGCGTTTCATGGCAAATACGCACAGAGTTACAAAGCAGGGTTTTCGTGCGAAACGGGTCTAATGGTGATGGTGTGTGAGATTAGTGACCTGAGTGGAGTTGGTCTCACACAAGAAACTCTCTGCCCATTGATGTTGAGTAAAAGCCTCATCCACATGCTGTGTTGTGTCCCTATAGCTAACATATACTTGGTGCTGGAGCTGATGCCAGAGCCTTGCATTTCAAGGCTAGCTGAAAATTGCCTTGGCGATGAAGGTATCTCTGAACGTGGAGTTCGTTGCATTTCAATGGAGCAGTTACAGCTTTGCTTTGTCTGGAATTCTCATAAAGCTCAATATAACACAGTGCGTTTTATGACAAATATGCACAGTGTGACCAAACAGGGTTTTCGTGCGAAACGGGTCTAATGGTGATGGTGTGTGAGATTAGTGACCTGAGTGGAGTTGGTCTCACACAAGAAACATTGTGCCCTTTCGTGTTGAAGAAAAGCTACATCCACATGCTGTGCTGTGTCCCTATAGCTTGCATGTACTTAGTGCTGGAGCTGATGCCATTGCCTTGCATTTCAAGTTTAGCTGAAAATTGCCTTGGCGATGAAGGTATCTCTGAACGTGGAGTTCATTGCATTTCAATGGAGCAGTTACAGCTTTGCTTTGTCTGGAATTCTCATAAAGCTCAATTTCAACACAGTGCGTTTTATGACAAATATGCACAGTGTTACGAAACAGGGTTTTCGTGCGAAACGGGTCTAATGGTGATCTGTGTGAGGTTAGCGACTTGAGTGGAGTTGGTCTCACACAAGAAACATTGTGCCCTTTCGTGTTAACAGCCTCATCCACATGCTGTGCTGTGTCCCTATAGCTAACATGTACTTGGTGCTGGAGCAGATGCCAGAGCCTTGCATTTCAAGGCTAGCTGAAAATTGCCTTGGCGATGGAAGCATCTCTGAACATGGATTTCGTTGCATTTCAATGGAGCAGTTGCAGCTTTGCTTTGTGTGGAATTCTCATAAAGCTCAATTTCAACACAGTGCGTTTTATGGCAAATATGCTCAGTGTTACGAAACAGGGTTTTCGTGCGAAACGGGTCTAATGGTGATGGTGTGTGAGGTTAGTGACCTGAGTGGAGTTGGTCTCACACAAGAAACTCTCTGCCCATTGATGTTGAGTAAAAGCCTCATCCACATGCTGTGTTGTGTCCGTATAGCTACCATGTATTTAAAGCTGAAGTTGATGGAAGAGACCTGCATTTCAAGGCTAGCTGAAAATTGCCTTGGCGATGAAGGTATCTCTGAACGTGGAGTTCATTGCATTTCAGTGGAGCAGTTACTGCTTTGCTTTGTCTGGAATCGTATAAAGCTCAATTTTCACACAGTTCGTTTTATGGCAAATACGCACAGAGTTACAAAGCAGGGTTTTCGTGCGAAACGGGTCTAATGGTGATGGTGTGTGAGATTAGTGTCGTGAGTGGAGTTGGTCTCACACAAGAAACATTGTGCCCTTTCGTGTTGAAGAAAAGCTACATCCACATGCTGTGCTGTGTCCCTATAGCTTGCATGTACTTAGTGCTGGAGCTGATGCCATTGCCTTGCATTTCAAGGCTAGCTGAAAATTGCCTTGGCGATGAAGGTATCTCTGAACGTGGAGTTCATTGCATTTCAATGGAGCAGTTACAGCTTTGCTTTGTCTGGAATTCTCATAAAGCTCAATTTCAAAACAGTGCGTTATACGCCAAATACGCACAATGTGAACAAACAGGGTTTTCGTGCGAAACGGGTCTATGGTGTGTGAGGTTAGTGACTTGATTGGAGTTGGTCTCACACAAGAAACATTGTGCCTTTCGTGTTGAGTAACAGCCTCATCCACATGCTGTGCTGTGTCCCTATAACTAACATGTACTTGGTGCGGGAGCTGATGCCAGAGCCTTGCATTTCAAGGCCAGCTGAAAATTGCCTTGGCAATGGTAGTATCTCTGAACATGGAGTTCGTTGCATTTCAATGGAGCAGTTGCAGCTTTGCTTTGTGTGGAATTCTCATAAAGCTCAATTTCAATGCAGTGCGTTTTATGGCAAATATGCTCAGTGTTACGAAACAGGGTTTTCGTACGAAACGGGTCTAATGGTGATGGTGTGTGAGGTTAGTGACCTGAGTGGAGTTGGTCTCACACAAGAAACTCTCTGCCCATGGATGTTGAGTAAAAGCCTCATCCACATGCTGTGTTGTGTCCGTATAGCTACCATGTATTTAAAGCTGAAGTTGATGGAAGAGACCTGCATTTCAAGGCTAGCTGAAAATTGCCTTGGCGATGAAGGTATCTCTGAACGTGGAGTTCATTGCATTTCAATGGAGCAGTTACTGCTTTGCTTTGTCTGGAATTCTCATAAAGCTCAATTTTCACACAGTGCGTTTTATGGCAAATACGCACAGAGTTACAAAGCAGGGTTTTCGTGCGAAACGGGTCTAATGGTGATGGTGTGTGAGGTTAGCGACTTGAGTGGAGTTGGTCTCACACAAGAAACTCTCTGCCCATTGATGTTGAGTAAAAGCCTCATCCACATGCTGTGTTGTGTCCCTATAGCTAACATATACTTGGTGCTGGAGCTGATGCCAGAGCCTTGCATTTCAAGGCTAGCTGAAAATTGCCTTGGCGATGAAGGTATCTCTGAACGTGGAGTTCGTTGCATTTCAATGGAGCAGTTACAGCTTTGCTTTGTCTGGAATTCTCATAAAGCTCAATATAACACAGTGCGTTTTATGACAAATATGCACAGTGTGACCAAACAGGGTTTTCGTGCGAAACGGGTCTAATGGTGTAGGTGTGTGAGATTAGTGACCTGAGTGGAGTTGGTCTCACACAAGAAACTCTCTGCCCATTGATGTTGAGTAAAAGCCTCATCCACATGCTGTGTTGTGTCCATATAGCTTGCATGTACTTGGTGCTGGAGCTGATGCCAGAGCCTTGCATTTCAAGGCTAGCT
The DNA here is from genome assembly GCF_030435755.1 of Ochotona princeps. Lineage (NCBI taxonomy): Eukaryota > Metazoa > Chordata > Mammalia > Lagomorpha > Ochotonidae > Ochotona > Ochotona princeps. Next base: position 80,822 of record NW_026699245.1, on the reverse strand, counting down.
GAAAATTGCCTTGGCGATGAAGGTATCTCTGAACGTGGAGTTCATTGCATTTCAATGGAGCAGTTACAGCTTTGCTTTGTCTGGAATCGTATAAAGCTCAATTTTACACAGTGCGTTTTATGGCAAATACGCACATAGTTACAAAGCAGGGTTTTCGTGCGAAACGGGTCTAATGGTGATGGTGTGTGAGGTTAGCGACTTGAGTGGAGTTGGTCTCACACAAGAAACATTGTGCCTTTCGTTTTGAGTAACAGCCTCATCCACATGCTGTGCTGTGTCCCTATAGCTAACATGTACTTGGTGCTGGAGCAGATGCCAGAGCCTTGCATTTCAAGGCTAGCTGAAAATTGCTTGGCGATGGAAGTATCTCTGAACATGGAGTTCGTTGCATTTCAATGGAGCAGTTGCAGCTTTGCTTTGTCTGGAATTCTCATAAAGCTCAATTTCAACACAGTGCGTTTTATGGCAAATATGCTCAGTGTTACGAAATAGGGTTTTCGTGCGAAACGGGTCTAATGGTGATGGTGTGTGAGGTTAGCGACTTGAGTGGAGTTGGTCTCACACAAGAAACATTGTGCCTTTCGTTTTGATTAACAGCCTCATCCACATGCTGTGTTGTGTCCCTATAGCTAACATATACTTGGTGCTGGAGCTGATGCCAGAGCCTTGCATTTCAAGGCTAGCTGAAAATTGCCTTGGCGATGAAGGTATCTCTGAACGTGGAGTTCGTTGCATTTCAATGGAGCAGTTACAGCTTTCCTTTGTCTGGAATTCTCATAAAGCTCAATATAACACAGTGCGTTTTATGACAAATATGCACAGTGTGACCAAACAGGGTTTTCGTGCGAAACGGGTCTAATGGTGTAGGTGTGTGAGATTAGTGACCTGAGTGGAGTTGGTCTCACACAAGAAACTCTCTGCCCATGGATGTTGAGTAAAAGCCTCATCCACATGCTGTGTTGTGTCCGTACAGCTACCATGTATTTAAAGCTGAAGTTGATGGAAGAGACCTGCATTTCAAGGCTAGCTGAAAATTGCCTTGGCGATGAAGGTATCTCTGAACGTGGAGTTCATTGCATTTCAGTGGAGCAGTTACTGCTTTGCTTTGTCTGGAATCGTATAAAGCTCAATTTTCACACAGTGCGTTTTATGGCAAATACGCACAGAGTTACAAAGCAGGGTTTTCGTGCGAAACGGGTCTAATGGTGATGGTGTGTGAGATTAGTGTCGTGAGTGGAGTTGGACTCACACAAGAAACATTGTGCCCTTTCGTGTTGAAGAAAAGCTACATCCACATGCTGTGCTGTGTCCCTATAGCTTGCATGTACTTAGTGCTGGAGCTGATGCCATTGCCTTGCATTTCAAGGCTAGCTGAAAATTGCCTTGGCGATGAAGGTATCTCTGAACGTGGAGTTCATTGCATTTCAATGGAGCAGTTACAGCTTTGCTTTGTCTGGAATTCTCATAAAGCTCAATTTCAAAACAGTGCGTTTTATGCCAAATACGCACAATGTGAACAAACAGGGTTTTCGTGCGAAACGGGTCTATGGTGTGTGAGGTTAGTGACTTGATTGGAGTTGGTCTCACACAAGAAACATTGTGCCTTTCGTGTTGAGTAACAGCCTCATCCACATGCTGTGCTGTGTCCCTATAACTAACATGTACTTGGTGCTGGAGCTGATGCCAGAGCCTTGCATTTCAAGGCTAGCTGAAAATTGCCTTGGCAATGGAAGTATCTCTGAAATTGGAGTTCGTTGCATTTCAATGGAGCAGTTGCAGCTTTGCTTTGTGTGGAATTCTCATAAAGCTCAATTTCAATACAGTGCGTTTTATGGCAAATAAGCTCAGTGTTACGAAACAGGGTTTTCGTACGAAACGGGTCTAATGGTGATGGTGTGTGATGTTAGTGACCTGAGTGGAGTTGGTCTCACACAAGAAACTCTCTGCCCATGGATGTTGAGTAAAAGCCTCATCCACATGCTGTGTTGTGTCCGTATAGCTACCATGTATTTAAAGCTGAAGTTGATGGAAGAGACCTGCATTTCAAGGCTAGCTGAAAATTGCCTTGGCGATGAAGGTATCTCTGAACGTGGAGTTCATTGCATTTCAATGGAGCAGTTACAGCTTTGCTTTGTCTGGAATCGTATAAAGTTCAATTTTACACAGTGCGTTTTATGGCAAATACGCACAGAGTTACAAAGCAGGGTTTTCGTGCGAAACGGGTCTAATGGTGATGGTGTGTGAGATTAGTGTCGTGAGTGGAGTTGGTCTCACACAAGAAACTCTCTGCCCATTGATGTTGAGTAAAAGCCTCATCCACATGCTGTGTTGTGTCCCTATAGCTAACATATACTTGGTGCTGGAGCTGATGCCAGAGCCTTGCATTTCAAGGCTAGCTGAAAATTGCCTTGGCGATGAAGGTATCTCTGAACGTGGAGTTCGTTGCATTTCAATGGAGCAGTTACAGTTTTGCTTTGTCTGGAATTCTCATAAAGCTCAATTTCAACACAGTGCGTTTTATGGCAAATATGCTCAGTGTTACGAAATAGGGTTTTCGTGCGAAACGGGTCTAATGGTGATGGTGTGTGAGATTAGTGACCTGAGTGGAGTTGGTCTCACACAAGAAACTCTCTGCCCATTGATGCTGAGTAAAAGCCTCATCCACATGCTGTATTGTGTCCGTATAGCTTGCATGTACTTGGTGCTGGAGCTGATGCCAGAGCCTTGCATTTCAAGGCTAGCTGAAAATTGCCTTGGCGATGAAGGTATCTCTGAACGTGGAGTTCATTGCATTTCAATGGAGCAGTTACAGCTTTGCTTTGTCTGGAATCGTATAAAGTTCAATTTTACACAGTGCGTTTTATGGCAAATACGCACAGAGTTACAAAGCAGGTTTTTCGTGCGAAACGGGTCTAATGGTGATGGTGTGTGAGATTAGTGTCGTGAGTGGAGTTGGTCTCACACAAGAAACATTGTGCCCTTTCGTGTTGAAGAAAAGCTACATCCACATGCTGTGCTGTGTCCCTATAGCTTGCATGTAGTTAATGCTGGAGCTGATGCCATTGCCTTACATTTTAAGTTTTGCTGAAAATTGCCTTGGCGATGAAGGTATCTCTGAACGTGGAGTTCATTGCATTTCAATGGAGCAGTTACAGTTTTGCTTTGTCTGGAATTCTCATAAAGCTCAATTTCAACACAGTGCGTTTTATGGCAAATATGCTCAGTGTTACGAAATAGGGTTTTCGTGCGAAACGGGTCTAATGGTGATGGTGTGTGAGGTTAGCGACTTGAGTGGAGTTGGTCTCACACAAGAAACATTGTGCCTTTCGTTTTGAGTAACAGCCTCATCCACATGCTGTGCTGTGTCCCTATAGCTAACATGTACTTGGTGTTGGAGCAGATGCCAGAGCCTTGCATTTCAAGGCTAGCGGAAAATTGCTTGGCGATGGAAGTATCTCTGAACATGGAGTTCGTTGCATTTCAATGGAGCAGTTGCAGCTTTGCTTTGTGTGGAATTCTCATAAAGCTCAATTTCAACACAGTGCGTTTTATGGCAAATATGCTCAGTGTTACGAAATAGGGTTTTCGTGCGAAACGGGTCTAATGGTGATGGTGTGTGAGGTTAGCGACTTGAGTGGAGTTGGTCTCACACAAGAAACATTGTGCCCTTTCGTGTTGAAGAAAAGCTACATCCACATGCGGTGCTGTGTCCCTATAGCTAACATGTACTTGGTGCTGGAGCAGATGCCAGAGCCTTGCATTTCAAGGCCAGCTGAAAATTGCCTTGGCGATGAAGGTATCTCTGAACGTGGAGTTAGTTGCATTTCAATGGAGCAGTTACAGCTTTGCTTTTTGTGGAATTCTCATAAAGCTCAATTTCAACACAGTGCGTTTCATGCCAAATACGCACAGAGTTACAAAGCAGGGTTTTCGTGCGAAACGGGACTAATGGTGATGGTGTGTGAGGTTAGTGACTTGATTGGAGTTGGTCTCACACAAGAAACATTGTGCCCTTTCGTGTTGAAGAAAAGCTACATCCACATGCGGTGCTGTGTCCCTATAGCTAACATGTACTTGGTGCTGGAGCAGATGCCAGAGCCTTGCATTTCAAGGCTAGCTGAAAATTGCCTTGGCGATGAAGGTATCTCTGAACGTGGAGTTCATTGCATTTCAATGGAGCAGTTACTGCTTTGCTTTGTCTGGAATCGTATAAACCTCGATTTTCACACAGTGCGTTTTATGGCAAATACGCACATAGTTACAAAGCAGGGTTTTCGTGCGAAACGGGTCTAATGGTGTAAGTGTGTGAGGTTAGCGACTTGAGTGGAGTTGGTCTCACACAAGAAACTCTCTGCCCATTGATGTTGAGTAAAAGCCTCATCCACATGCTGTGTTGTGTCCCTATAGCTACCATGTATTTAAAGCTGAAGTTGATGGAAGAGACCTGCATTTCAAGGCTAGCTGAAAATTGCCTTGGCGATGAAGGTATCTCTGAACGTGGAGTTCATTGCATTTCAGTGGAGCAGTTACTGCTTTGCTTTGTCTGGAATCGTATAAAGCTCAATTTTCACACAGTGCGTTTTATGGCAAATACGCACAGAGTTACAAAGCAGGGTTTTCGTGCGAAACGGGTCTAATGGTGATGGTGTGTGAGATTAGTGTCGTGAGTGGAGTTGGACTCACACAAGAAACATTGTGCCCTTTCGTGTTGAAGAAAAGCTACATCCACATGCTGTGCTGTGTCCCTATAGCTTGCATGTACTTAGTGCTGGAGCTGATGCCATTGCCTTGCATTTCAAGGCTAGCTGAAAATTGCATTGGCGATGAAGGTATCTCTGAACGTGGAGTTCATTGCATTTCAATGGAGCAGTTACAGCTTTGCTTTGTCTGGAATTCTCATAAAGCTCAATTTCAAAACAGTGCGTTTTATGCCAAATACGCACAATGTGAACAAACAGGGTTTTCGTGCGAAACGGGTCTATGGTGTGTGAGGTTAGTGACTTGATTGGAGTTGGTCTCACACAAGAAACATTGTGCTTTTCGTGTTGAGTAACAGCCTCATCCACATGCTGTGCTGTGTCCCTATAACTAACATGTACTTGGTGCTGGAGCTGATGCCAGAGCCTTGCATTTCAAGGCTAGCTGAAAATTGCCTTGGCAATGGAAGTATCTCTGAAATTGGAGTTCGTTGCATTTCAATGGAGCAGTTGCAGCTTTGCTTTGTGTGGAATTCTCATAAAGCTCAATTTCAATACAGTGCGTTTTATGGCAAATAAGCTCAGTGTTACGAAACAGGGTTTTCGTACGAAACGGGTCTAATGGTGATGGTGTGTGATGTTAGTGACCTGAGTGGAGTTGGTCTCACACAAGAAACTCTCTGCCCATGGATGTTGAGTAAAAGCCTCATCCACATGCTGTGTTGTGTCCGTATAGCTACCATGTATTTAAAGCTGAAGTTGATGGAAGAGACCTGCATTTCAAGGCTAGCTGAAAATTGCCTTGGCGATGAAGGTATCTCTGAACGTGGAGTTCATTGCATTTCAATGGAGCAGTTACAGCTTTGCTTTGTCTGGAATCGTATAAAGTTCAATTTTACACAGTGCGTTTTATGGCAAATACGCACAGAGTTACAAAGCAGGGTTTTCGTGCGAAACGGGTCTAATGGTGATGGTGTGTGAGATTAGTGTCGTGAGTGGAGTTGGTCTCACACAAGAAACTCTCTGCCCATTGATGTTGAGTAAAAGCCTCATCCACATGCTGTGTTGTGTCCCTATAGCTAACATATACTTGGTGCTGGAGCTGATGCCAGAGCCTTGCATTTCAAGGCTAGCTGAAAATTGCCTTGGCGATGAAGGTATCTCTGAACGTGGAGTTCGTTGCATTTCAATGGAGCAGTTACAGTTTTGCTTTGTCTGGAATTCTCATAAAGCTCAATTTCAACACAGTGCGTTTTATGGCAAATATGCTCAGTGTTACGAAATAGGGTTTTCGTGCGAAACGGGTCTAATGGTGATGGTGTGTGAGATTAGTGACCTGAGTGGAGTTGGTCTCACACAAGAAACTCTCTGCCCATTGATGCTGAGTAAAAGCCTCATCCACATGCTGTATTGTGTCCGTATAGCTTGCATGTACTTGGTGCTGGAGCTGATGCCAGAGCCTTGCATTTCAAGGCTAGCTGAAAATTGCCTTGGCGATGAAGGTATCTCTGAACGTGGAGTTCATTGCATTTCAATGGAGCAGTTACAGCTTTGCTTTGTCTGGAATCGTATAAAGTTCAATTTTACACAGTGCGTTTTATGGCAAATACGCACAGAGTTACAAAGCAGGGTTTTCGTGCGAAACGGGTCTAATGGTGATGGTGTGTGAGATTAGTGTCGTGAGTGGAGTTGGTCTCACACAAGAAACATTGTGCCCTTTCGTGTTGAAGAAAAGCTACATCCACATGCTGTGCTGTGTCCCTATAGCTTGCATGTAGTTAATGCTGGAGCTGATGCCATTGCCTTACATTTTAAGTTTTGCTGAAAATTGCCTTGGCGATGAAGGTATCTCTGAACGTGGAGTTCATTGCATTTCAATGGAGCAGTTACAGTTTTGCTTTGTCTGGAATTCTCATAAAGCTCAATTTCAACACAGTGCGTTTTATGGCAAATATGCTCAGTGTTACGAAATAGGGTTTTCGTGCGAAACGGGTCTAATGGTGATGGTGTGTGAGGTTAGCGACTTGAGTGGAGTTGGTCTCACACAAGAAACATTGTGCCTTTCGTTTTGAGTAACAGCCTCATCCACATGCTGTGCTGTGTCCCTATAGCTAACATGTACTTGGTGTTGGAGCAGATGCCAGAGCCTTGCATTTCAAGGCTAGCGGAAAATTGCTTGGCGATGGAAGTATCTCTGAACATGGAGTTCGTTGCATTTCAATGGAGCAGTTGCAGCTTTGCTTTGTGTGGAATTCTCATAAAGCTCAATTTCAACACAGTGCGTTTTATGGCAAATATGCTCAGTGTTACGAAATAGGGTTTTCGTGCGAAACGGGTCTAATGGTGATGGTGTGTGAGGTTAGCGACTTGAGTGGAGTTGGTCTCACACAAGAAACATTGTGCCCTTTCGTGTTGAAGAAAAGCTACATCCACATGCGGTGCTGTGTCCCTATAGCTAACATGTACTTGGTGCTGGAGCAGATGCCAGAGCCTTGCATTTCAAGGCCAGCTGAAAATTGCCTTGGCGATGAAGGTATCTCTGAACGTGGAGTTAGTTGCATTTCAATGGAGCAGTTACAGCTTTGCTTTTTGTGGAATTCTCATAAAGCTCAATTTCAACACAGTGCGTTTCATGCCAAATACGCACAGAGTTACAAAGCAGGGTTTTCGTGCGAAACGGGACTAATGGTGATGGTGTGTGAGGTTAGTGACTTGATTGGAGTTGGTCTCACACAAGAAACATTGTGCCCTTTCGTGTTGAAGAAAAGCTACATCCACATGCGGTGCTGTGTCCCTATAGCTAACATGTACTTGGTGCTGGAGCAGATGCCAGAGCCTTGCATTTCAAGGCTAGCTGAAAATTGCCTTGGCGATGAAGGTATCTCTGAACGTGGAGTTCATTGCATTTCAATGGAGCAGTTACTGCTTTGCTTTGTCTGGAATCGTATAAACCTCGATTTTCACACAGTGCGTTTTATGGCAAATACGCACATAGTTACAAAGCAGGGTTTTCGTGCGAAACGGGTCTAATGGTGTAAGTGTGTGAGGTTAGCGACTTGAGTGGAGTTGGTCTCACACAAGAAACTCTCTGCCCATTGATGTTGAGTAAAAGCCTCATCCACATGCTGTGTTGTGTCCCTATAGCTAACATATACTTGGTGCTGGAGCTGATGCCAGAGCCTTGCATTTCAAGGCTAGCTGAAAATTGCCTTGGCGATGAAGGTATCTCTGAACGTGGAGTTCGTTGCATTTCAATGGAGCAGTTACAGCTTTCCTTTGTCTGGAATTCTCATAAAGCTCAATATAACACAGTGCGTTTTATGACAAATATGCACAGTGTGACCAAACAGGGTTTTCGTGCGAAACGGGTCTAATGGTGTAGGTGTGTGAGATTAGTGACCTGAGTGGAGTTGGTCTCACACAAGAAACTCTCTGCCCATTGATGTTGAGTAAAAGCCTCATCCACATGCTGTGCTGTGTCCCTATAGCTTGCATGTACTTGGTGCTGTAGCTGATGCCATTGCCTTGCATTTCAAGGCTAGCTGAAAATTGCCTTGGCGATGAAGGTATCTCTGAACGTGGAGTTCATTGCATTTCAATGGAGCAGTTACAGCTTTGCTTTGTCTGGAATCGTATAAAGTTCAATTTTACACAGTGCGTTTTATGGCAAATAGGCAGAGTTACAAAGCAGGGTTTTCGTGCGAAACGGGTCTAATGGTGATGGTGTGTGAGATTAGTGTCGTGAGTGGAGTTGGTCTCACACAAGAAACATTGTGCCCTTTCGTGTTGAAGAAAAGCTACATCCACATGCTGTGCTGTGTCCCTATAGCTTGCATGTAGTTAGTGCTGGAGCTGATGCCATTGCCTTACATTTTAAGTTTAGCTGAAAATTGCCTTGGCGATGAAGGTATCTCTGAACGTGGAGTTCATTGCATTTCAATGGAGCAGTTACAGCTTTGCTTTGTCTGGAATTCTCATAAAGCTCAATTTCAACACAGTGCGTTTTATGGCAAATATGCTCAGTGTTACAAAATAGCGTTTTCGTGCGAAACGGGTCTAATGGTGATGGTGTGTGAGGTTAGCGACTTGAGTGGAGTTGGTCTCACACAAGAAACATTGTGCCTTTCGTTTTGAGTAACAGCCTCATCCACATGCTGTGCTGTGTCCCTATAGCTAACATGTACTTGGTGCTGGAGCAGATGCCAGAGCCTTGCATTTCAAGGCTAGCTGAAAATTGCTTGGCGATGGAAGTATCTCTGAACATGGAGTTCGTTGCAGTTCAATGGAGCAGTTGCAGCTTTGCTTTGTGTGGAATTCTCATAAAGCTCAATTTCAACACAGTGCGTTTTATGGCAAATATGCTCAGTGTTACGAAATAGGGTTTTCGTGCGAAACGGGTCTAATGGTGATGGTGTGTGAGGTTAGCGACTTGAGTGGAGTTGGTCTCACACAAGAAACATTGTGCCTTTCGTGTTGATTAACAGCCTCATCCACATGCTGTGCTGTGTCCCTATAGCTAACATGTACTTGGTGCTGGAGCAGATGCCAGAGCCTTGCATTTCAAGGCTAGCTGAAAATTGCTTGGCGATGGAAGTATCTCTGAACGTGGAGTTCATTGCATTTCAATGGAGCAGTTACAGCTTTGCTTTTTGTGGAATTCTCATAAAGCTCAATTTCAACACAGTGCGTTTTATGCCAAATACGCACAGTTACAAAGCAGGGTTTTCGTGCGAAATGGGTCTAATGGTGATGGTGTGTGAGGTTAGTGACCTGAGTGGAGTTGGTCTCACACAAGAAACTCTCTGCCCATTGATGTTGAGTAAAAGCCTCATCCACATGCTGTGTTGTGTCCGTATAGCTACCATGTATTTAAAGCTGAAGTTGAAGGAAGAGACCTGCATTTCAAGGCTAGCTGAAAATTGCCTTGGCGATGGAAGTATCTCTGAACATGGAGTTCGTTGCATTTCAATGGAGCAGTTACAGCTTTGCTTTGTCTGGAATTCTCATAAAGCTCAATTTCAACACAGTGCGTTTTATGACAAATATGCACAGTGTGACCAAACAGGGTTTTCGTGCGAAACGGGTCTAATGGTGATGGTGTGTGAGATTAGTGACCTGAGTGGAGTTGGTCTCACACAAGAAACTCTCTGCCCATTGATGTTGAGTAAAAGCCTCATCCACATGCTGTATTGTGTCCGTATAGCTTGCATGTACTTGGTGCTGGAGCTGATGCCAGAGCCTTGCATTTCAAGGCTAGCTGAAAATTGCCTTGGCGATGAAGGTATCTCTGAACGTGGAGTTCATTGCATTTCAATGGAGCAGTTACAGCTTTGCTTTGTCTGGAATCGTATAAAGCTCAATTTTCACACAGTGCGTTTTATGGCAAATACGCACAGAGTTACAAAGCAGGGTTTTCGTGCGAAACGGGTCTAATGGTGATGGTGTGTGAGATTAGTGTCGTGAGTGGAGTTGGACTCACACAAGAAACATTGTGCCCTTTCGTGTTGAGTAAAAGCCTCATCCACATGCTGTGTTGTGTCCCTATAGCTAACATGTACTTGGTGCTGGAGCTGATGCCAGAGCCTTGCATTTCAAGGCTAGCTGAAAATTGCCTTGGCGATGAAGGTATCTCTGAACGTGGAGTTCATTGCATTTCAATGGAGCAGTTACAGCTTTGCTTTTTGTGGAATTCTCATAAAGCTCAATTTCAACACAGTGCGTTTTATGCCAAATACGCACAGTGTGAACACACAGGGTTTTCGTGCGAAACGGATCTAATGGTAATGGTGTGTGAGATTAGTGTTGTGAGTGGAGTTGGTCTCACACAAGAAACATTGTGCCCTTTCGTGTTGAAGAAAAGCTACATCCACATGCTGTGCTGTGTCCCTATAGCTTGCATGTACTTAGTGCTGGAGCTGATGCCATTGCCTTGCATTTCAAGGATAGCTGAAAATTGCCTTGGCGATGAAGGTATCTCTGAACGTGGAGTTCATTGCATTTCAATGGAGCAGTTACAGCTTTGCTTTGTCTGGAATCGTATAAAGTTCAATTTTACACAGTGCGTTTTATGGCAAATACGCACAGAGTTACAAAGCAGGGTTTTCGTGCGAAACGGGTCTAATGGTGATGGTGTGTGAGATTAGTGTCGTGAGTGGAGTTGGTCTCACACAAGAAACATTGTGCCCTTTCGTGTTGAAGAAAAGCTACATCCACATGCTGTGCTGTGTCCCTATAGCTTGCATGTAGTTAATGCTGGAGCTGATGCCATTGCCTTACATTTTAAGTTTTGCTGAAAATTGCCTTGGCGATGAAGGTATCTCTGAACGTGGAGTTCATTGCATTTCAATGGAGCAGTTACAGTTTTGCTTTGTCTGGAATTCTCATAAAGCTCAATTTCAACACAGTGCGTTTTATGGCAAATATGCTCAGTGTTACGAAATAGGGTTTTCGTGCGAAACGGGTCTAATGGTGATGGTGTGTGAGGTTAGCGACTTGAGTGGAGTTGGTCTCACACAAGAAACATTGTGCCTTTCGTTTTGAGTAACAGCCTCATCCACATGCTGTGCTGTGTCCCTATAGCTAACATGTACTTGGTGTTGGAGCAGATGCCAGAGCCTTGCATTTCAAGGCTAGCGGAAAATTGCTTGGCGATGGAAGTATCTCTGAACATGGAGTTCGTTGCATTTCAATGGAGCAGTTGCAGCTTTGCTTTGTGTGGAATTCTCATAAAGCTCAATTTCAACACAGTGCGTTTTATGGCAAATATGCTCAGTGTTACGAAATAGGGTTTTCGTGCGAAACGGGTCTAATGGTGATGGTGTGTGAGGTTAGCGACTTGAGTGGAGTTGGTCTCACACAAGAAACATTGTGCCCTTTCGTGTTGAAGAAAAGCTACATCCACATGCGGTGCTGTGTCCCTATAGCTAACATGTACTTGGTGCTGGAGCAGATGCCAGAGCCTTGCATTTCAAGGCCAGCTGAAAATTGCCTTGGCGATGAAGGTATCTCTGAACGTGGAGTTAGTTGCATTTCAATGGAGCAGTTACAGCTTTGCTTTTTGTGGAATTCTCATAAAGCTCAATTTCAACACAGTGCGTTTCATGCCAAATACGCACAGAGTTACAAAGCAGGGTTTTCGTGCGAAACGGGACTAATGGTGATGGTGTGTGAGGTTAGTGACTTGATTGGAGTTGGTCTCACACAAGAAACATTGTGCCCTTTCGTGTTGAAGAAAAGCTACATCCACATGCGGTGCTGTGTCCCTATAGCTAACATGTACTTGGTGCTGGAGCAGATGCCAGAGCCTTGCATTTCAAGGCTAGCTGAAAATTGCCTTGGCGATGAAGGTATCTCTGAACGTGGAGTTCATTGCATTTCAATGGAGCAGTTACTGCTTTGCTTTGTCTGGAATCGTATAAACCTCGATTTTCACACAGTGCGTTTTATGGCAAATACGCACATAGTTACAAAGCAGGGTTTTCGTGCGAAACGGGTCTAATGGTGTAAGTGTGTGAGGTTAGCGACTTGAGTGGAGTTGGTCTCACACAAGAAACTCTCTGCCCATTGATGTTGAGTAAAAGCCTCATCCACATGCTGTGTTGTGTCCCTATAGCTAACATATACTTGGTGCTGGAGCTGATGCCAGAGCCTTGCATTTCAAGGCTAGCTGAAAATTGCCTTGGCGATGAAGGTATCTCTGAACGTGGAGTTCGTTGCATTTCAATGGAGCAGTTACAGCTTTCCTTTGTCTGGAATTCTCATAAAGCTCAATATAACACAGTGCGTTTTATGACAAATATGCACAGTGTGACCAAACAGGGTTTTCGTGCGAAACGGGTCTAATGGTGTAGGTGTGTGAGATTAGTGACCTGAGTGGAGTTGGTCTCACACAAGAAACTCTCTGCCCATTGATGTTGAGTAAAAGCCTCATCCACATGCTGTGCTGTGTCCCTATAGCTTGCATGTACTTGGTGCTGTAGCTGATGCCATTGCCTTGCATTTCAAGGCTAGCTGAAAATTGCCTTGGCGATGAAGGTATCTCTGAACGTGGAGTTCATTGCATTTCAATGGAGCAGTTACAGCTTTGCTTTGTCTGGAATCGTATAAAGTTCAATTTTACACAGTGCGTTTTATGGCAAATAGGCAGAGTTACAAAGCAGGGTTTTCGTGCGAAACGGGTCTAATGGTGATGGTGTGTGAGATTAGTGTCGTGAGTGGAGTTGGTCTCACACAAGAAACATTGTGCCCTTTCGTGTTGAAGAAAAGCTACATCCACATGCTGTGCTGTGTCCCTATAGCTTGCATGTAGTTAGTGCTGGAGCTGATGCCATTGCCTTACATTTTAAGTTTAGCTGAAAATTGCCTTGGCGATGAAGGTATCTCTGAACGTGGAGTTCATTGCATTTCAATGGAGCAGTTACAGCTTTGCTTTGTCTGGAATTCTCATAAAGCTCAATTTCAACACAGTGCGTTTTATGGCAAATATGCTCAGTGTTACAAAATAGCGTTTTCGTGCGAAACGGGTCTAATGGTGATGGTGTGTGAGGTTAGCGACTTGAGTGGAGTTGGTCTCACACAAGAAACATTGTGCCTTTCGTTTTGAGTAACAGCCTCATCCACATGCTGTGCTGTGTCCCTATAGCTAACATGTACTTGGTGCTGGAGCAGATGCCAGAGCCTTGCATTTCAAGGCTAGCTGAAAATTGCTTGGCGATGGAAGTATCTCTGAACATGGAGTTCGTTGCAGTTCAATGGAGCAGTTGCAGCTTTGCTTTGTGTGGAATTCTCATAAAGCTCAATTTCAACACAGTGCGTTTTATGGCAAATATGCTCAGTGTTACGAAATAGGGTTTTCGTGCGAAACGGGTCTAATGGTGATGGTGTGTGAGGTTAGCGACTTGAGTGGAGTTGGTCTCACACAAGAAACATTGTGCCTTTCGTGTTGATTAACAGCCTCATCCACATGCTGTGCTGTGTCCCTATAGCTAACATGTACTTGGTGCTGGAGCAGATGCCAGAGCCTTGCATTTCAAGGCTAGCTGAAAATTGCTTGGCGATGGAAGTATCTCTGAACGTGGAGTTCATTGCATTTCAATGGAGCAGTTACAGCTTTGCTTTTTGTGGAATTCTCATAAAGCTCAATTTCAACACAGTGCGTTTTATGCCAAATACGCACAGTTACAAAGCAGGGTTTTCGTGCGAAATGGGTCTAATGGTGATGGTGTGTGAGGTTAGTGACCTGAGTGGAGTTGGTCTCACACAAGAAACTCTCTGCCCATTGATGTTGAGTAAAAGCCTCATCCACATGCTGTGTTGTGTCCGTATAGCTACCATGTATTTAAAGCTGAAGTTGAAGGAAGAGACCTGCATTTCAAGGCTAGCTGAAAATTGCCTTGGCGATGGAAGTATCTCTGAACATGGAGTTCGTTGCATTTCAATGGAGCAGTTACAGCTTTGCTTTGTCTGGAATTCTCATAAAGCTCAATTTCAACACAGTGCGTTTTATGACAAATATGCACAGTGTGACCAAACAGGGTTTTCGTGCGAAACGGGTCTAATGGTGATGGTGTGTGAGATTAGTGACCTGAGTGGAGTTGGTCTCACACAAGAAACTCTCTGCCCATTGATGTTGAGTAAAAGCCTCATCCACATGCTGTATTGTGTCCGTATAGCTTGCATGTACTTGGTGCTGGAGCTGATGCCAGAGCCTTGCATTTCAAGGCTAGCTGAAAATTGCCTTGGCGATGAAGGTATCTCTGAACGTGGAGTTCATTGCATTTCAATGGAGCAGTTACAGCTTTGCTTTGTCTGGAATCGTATAAAGCTCAATTTTCACACAGTGCGTTTTATGGCAAATACGCACAGAGTTACAAAGCAGGGTTTTCGTGCGAAACGGGTCTAATGGTGATGGTGTGTGAGATTAGTGTCGTGAGTGGAGTTGGACTCACACAAGAAACATTGTGCCCTTTCGTGTTGAGTAAAAGCCTCATCCACATGCTGTGTTGTGTCCCTATAGCTAACATGTACTTGGTGCTGGAGCTGATGCCAGAGCCTTGCATTTCAAGGCTAGCTGAAAATTGCCTTGGCGATGAAGGTATCTCTGAACGTGGAGTTCATTGCATTTCAATGGAGCAGTTACAGCTTTGCTTTTTGTGGAATTCTCATAAAGCTCAATTTCAACACAGTGCGTTTTATGCCAAATACGCACAGTGTGAACACACAGGGTTTTCGTGCGAAACGGATCTAATGGTAATGGTGTGTGAGATTAGTGTTGTGAGTGGAGTTGGTCTCACACAAGAAACATTGTGCCCTTTCGTGTTGAAGAAAAGCTACATCCACATGCTGTGCTGTGTCCCTATAGCTTGCATGTACTTAGTGCTGGAGCTGATGCCATTGCCTTGCATTTCAAGGATAGCTGAAAATTGCCTTGGCGATGAAGGTATCTCTGAACGTGGAGTTCATTGCATTTCAATGGAGCAGTTACTGCTTTGCTTTGTCTGGAATCGTATAAAGCTCGATTTTCACAACAGTGCGTTATACGCCAAATACGCACAATGTGAACAAACAGGGTTTTCGTGCGAAACGGGTCTAATGGTGTAAGTGTGTGAGATTAGTGACCTGAGTGGAGTTGGTCTCACACAAGAAACTCTCTGCCCATTGATGTTGAGTAAAAGCCTCATCCACATGCTGTGTTGTGTCCGTATAGCTTGCATGTACTTGGTGCTGGAGCTGATGCCAGAGCCTTGCATTTCAAGGCTAGCTGAAAATAGCCTTGGCGATGAAGGTATCTCTGAACGTGGAGTTCATTGCATTTCAATGGAGCAGTTACAGCTTTGCTTTGTCTGGAATCGTATAAAGTTCAATTTTACACAGTGCGTTTTATGGCAAATACGCACAGAGTCACAAAGCAGGGTTTTCGTGCGAAACGGGTCTAATGGTGATGGTGTGTGAGATTAGTGACCTGAGTGGAGTTGGTCTCACACAAGAAACATTGTGCCTTTCGTTTTGAGTAACAGCCTCATCCACATGCTGTGCTGTGTCTCTATAGCTTGCATGTACTTAGTGCTGGAGCTGATGCCAGAGCCTTGCATTTCAAGGCTAGCTGAAAATTGCCTTGGCGATGGAAGTATCTCTGAACATGGATTTCGTTGCATTTCAATGGAGCAGTTACTGCTTTGCTTTGTCTGGAATCGTATAAAGCTCGATTTTCACACAGTGCGTTTTAAGACAAATAGGCACATAGTTACAAAGCAGGGTTCTCGTGCGAAACGGGTCTAATGGTGTAAGTGAGTGAGGTTAGCGACTTGAGTGGAGTTGGTCTCACACAAGAAACATTGTTCCTTTCGTGTTGAGTAACTGCCTCATCCACATGCTGTGCTGTGTCCCTATAGCTAACATGTACTTGGTGCTGGAGCTGATGCCAGAGCCTTGCATTTCAAGGCTAGCTGAAAATTGCCTTGGCGATGGAAGTATCTCTGAACATGGATTTCGTTGCATTTCAATGGAGCAGTTGCAGCTTTGCTTTGTGTGGAATTCTCATAAAGCTCAATTTCAACACAGTGCGTTTTATGGCAAATATGCTCAGTGTTACGAAACAGGGTTTTCGTGCAAAACGGGTCTAATGGTGATGGTGTGTGAGATTAGTGACCTGAGTGGAGTTGGTCTCACACAAGAAACTCTCTGCCCATTGATGTTGAGTAAAGGCCTCATCCACATGCTGTGTTATGTTCGTATAGCGAACATGTATTTAAAGCCGAAGTTGATGTAAGAGCCTTCCATTTCAAAGCTATCTGAAAATTGCCTTGGTGATGAAGTGTTCTCTGAACGTGGAGTTGGTTGCACATCAATGGAGCAGTTACAGCTTTGCTTTGTGGTGTATACGCAATAAACCGGTTTTCACTGCAATGCGTTCTATGACCCTTACACATACTGTCACGAAACTGGTTTTTCGTGCGAAACGGGTGTAATGGTGATGGTGTGTGAGGTTAGTGACCTGAGTGGAGTTGGTCTCACACAAGAAACTCTCTGCCCATTGATGTTGAGTAAAGGCCTCATCCACATGCTGTTTAGTCCATATAGCGAACATGTATTTAAAGCCGAAGTTGAAGGAAGAGACCTGCATTTCAAGGCTAGCTGAAAATTGCCTTGGCGGTGGAAGTATCTCTGAACGTGGAGTTCGTTGCATTTCAATGGAGCAGTTACAGCTTTGCTTTGTCTGGAATTCTCATAAAGCTCAATTTCAACACAGTGCGTTTTATGGCAAATATGCACAGTGTGACCAAACAGGGTTTTCGTGCGAAACGGTTCTAATGGTGTAGGTGTGTGAGATTAGTGACCTGAGTGGAGTTGGTCTCACACAAGAAACTCTCTGCCCATTGATGTTGAGTAAAAGCCTCATCCACATGCTGTGTTGTGTCCATATAGCTTGCATGTACTTGGTGCTGGAGCTGATGCCAGAGCCTTGCATTTCAAGGCTAGCTGAAAATTGCCTTGGCGATGAAGGTATCTCTGAACGTGGAGTTCATTGCATTTCAATGGAGCAGTTACTACTTTGCTTTGTCTGGAATCGTATAAAGCTCAATTTTCACACAGTGCGTTTTATGGCAAATACGCACAGAGTTACAAAGCAGGGTTTTCGTGCGAAACGGGTCTAATGGTGATGGTGTGTGAGATTAGTGTCGTGAGTGGAGTTGGTCTCACACAAGAAACATTGTGCCCTTTCGTGTTGAAGAAAAGCTACATCCACATGCTGTGCTGTGTCCCTATAGCTTGCATGTACTTAGTGCTGGAGCTGATGCCATTGCCTTGCATTTCAAGGCTAGCTGAAAATTGCCTTGGCGATGAAGGTATCTCTGAACGTGGAGTTCATTGCATTTCAATGGAGCAGTTGCAGCTTTGCTTTGTCTGGAATTCTCATAAAGCTCAATTTCACAACAGAGCGTTATACGCCAAATACGCACAATGTGAACAAACAGGGTTTTCGTGCGAAACGGGTCTAATGGTGTAAGTGTGTGAGGTTAGTGACTTGAGTGGAGTTGGTCTCACACAAGAAACATTGTGCCTTTCGTGTTGAGTAACAGCCTCATCCACATGCTGTGCTGTGTCCCTATAACTAACATGTACTTGGTGCTGGAGCTGATGCCAGAGCCTTGCATTTCAAGGCTAGCTGAAAATTGCCTTGGCAATGGAAGTATCTCTGAAATTGGAGTTCGTTGCATTTCAATGGAGCAGTTGCAGCTTTGCTTTGTGTGGAATTCTCATAAAGCTCAATTTCAACACAGTGCGTTTCATGCCAAATACGCACAGAGTTACAAAGCAGGGTTTTCGTGCGAAACGGGACTAATGGTGATGGTGTGTGAGGTTAGTGACTTGATTGGAGTTGGTCTCACACAAGAAACATTGTGCCCTTTCGTGTTGAAGAAAAGCTACATCCACATGCGGTGCTGTGTCCCTATAGCTAACATGTACTTGGTGCTGGAGCAGATGCCAGAGTCTTGCATTTCAAGGCTAGCTGAAAATTGCCTTGGCGATGAAGGTATCTCTGAACGTGGAGTTCATTGCATTTCAATGGAGCAGTTACTGCTTTGCTTTGTCT
Source organism: Ochotona princeps (assembly GCF_030435755.1). Classification (NCBI taxonomy): domain Eukaryota; kingdom Metazoa; phylum Chordata; class Mammalia; order Lagomorpha; family Ochotonidae; genus Ochotona; species Ochotona princeps. Next base: position 62,531 of record NW_026699245.1, on the reverse strand, counting down.
GGAATCGTATAAACCTCGATTTTCACACAGTGCGTTTTATGGCAAATACGCACATAGTTACAAAGCAGGGTTTTCGTGCGAAACGGGTCTAATGGTGTAAGTGTGTGAGGTTAGCGACTTGAGTGGAGTTGGTCTCACACAAGAAACTCTCTGCCCATTGATGTTGAGTAAAAGCCTCATCCACATGCTGTGTTGTGTCCCTATAGCTAACATATACTTGGTGCTGGAGCTGATGCCAGAGCCTTGCATTTCAAGGCTAGCTGAAAATTGCCTTGGCGATGAAGGTATCTCTGAACGTGGAGTTCGTTGCATTTCAATGGAGCAGTTACAGCTTTCCTTTGTCTGGAATTCTCATAAAGCTCAATATAACACAGTGCGTTTTATGACAAATATGCACAGTGTGACCAAACAGGGTTTTCGTGCGAAACGGGTCTAATGGTGTAGGTGTGTGAGATTAGTGACCTGAGTGGAGTTGGTCTCACACAAGAAACTCTCTGCCCATTGATGTTGAGTAAAAGCCTCATCCACATGCTGTGTTGTGTCCGTATAGCTTGCATGTACTTGGTGCTGTAGCTGATGCCATTGCCTTGCATTTCAAGGCTAGCTGAAAATTGCCTTGGCGATGAAGGTATCTCTGAACGTGGAGTTCATTGCATTTCAATGGAGCAGTTACAGCTTTGCTTTGTCTGGAATCGTATAAAGTTCAATTTTACACAGTGCGTTTTATGGCAAATACGCAGAGTTACAAAGCAGGGTTTTCGTGCGAAACGGGTCTAATGGTGATGGTGTGTGAGATTAGTGTCGTGAGTGGAGTTGGTCTCACACAAGAAACATTGTGCCCTTTCGTGTTGAAGAAAAGCTACATCCACATGCTGTGCTGTGTCCCTATAGCTTGCATGTACTTAGTGCTGGAGCTGATGCCATTGCCTTACATTTTAAGTTTAGCTGAAAATTGCCTTGGCGATGAAGGTATCTCTGAACGTGGAGTTCATTGCATTTCAATGGAGCAGTTACAGTTTTGCTTTGTCTGGAATTCTCATAAAGCTCAATTTCAACACAGTGCGTTTTATGGCAAATATGCTCAGTGTTACAAAATAGCGTTTTCGTGCGAAACGGGTCTAATGGTGATGGTGTGTGAGGTTAGCGACTTGAGTGGAGTTGGTCTCACACAAGAAACATTGTGCCTTTCTTTTTGAGTAACAGCCTCATCCACATGCTGTGCTGTGTCCCTATAGCTAACATGTACTTGGTGCTGGAGCAGATGCCAGAGCCTTGCATTTCAAGGCTAGCTGAAAATTGCTTGGCGATGGAAGTATCTCTGAACATGGAGTTCGTTGCAGTTCAATGGAGCAGTTGCAGCTTTGCTTTGTCTGGAATTCTCATAAAGCTCAATTTCAACACAGTGCGTTTTATGGCAAATATGCTCAGTGTTACGAAATAGGGTTTTCGTGCGAAACGGGTCTAATGGTGATGGTGTGTGAGGTTAGCGACTTGAGTGGAGTTGGTCTCACACAAGAAACATTGTGCCTTTCGTTTTGATTAACAGCCTCATCCACATGCTGTGCTGTGTCCCTATAGCTAACATGTACTTGGTGCTGGAGCAGATGCCAGAGCCTTGCATTTCAAGGCTAGCTGAAAATTGCTTGGCGATGGAAGTATCTCTGAACGTGGAGTTCATTGCATTTCAATGGAGCAGTTACAGCTTTGCTTTTTGTGGAATTCTCATAAAGCTCAATTTCAACACAGTTCGTTTTATGGCAAATACGCACAGTTACAAAGCAGGGTTTTCGTGCGAAATGGGTCTAATGGTGATGGTGTGTGAGGTTAGTGACCTGAGTGGAGTTGGTCTCACACAAGAAACTCTCTGCCCATTGATGTTGAGTAAAAGCCTCATCCACATGCTGTGTTGTGTCCGTATAGCTACCATGTATTTAAAGCTGAAGTTGAAGGAAGAGACCTGCATTTCAAGGCTAGCTGAAAATTGCCTTGGCGATGGAAGTATCTCTGAACATGGAGTTCGTTGCATTTCAATGGAGCAGTTACAGCTTTGCTTTGTCTGGAATTCTCATAAAGCTCAATTTCAACACAGTGCGTTTTATGACAAATATGCACAGTGTGACCAAAAAGGGTTTTCGTGCGAAACGGGTCTAATGGTGATGGTGTGTGAGATTAGTGACCTGAGTGGAGTTGGTCTCACACAAGAAACATTGTGCCTTTCGTTTTGAGTAACAGCCTCATCCACATGCTGTGCTGTGTCTCTATAGCTTGCATGTACTTAGTGCTGGAGCTGATGCCAGAGCCTTGCATTTCAAGGCTAGCTGAAAATTGCCTTGGCGATGGAAGTATCTCTGAACATGGATTTCGTTGCATTTCAATGGAGCAGTTACTGCTTTGCTTTGTCTGGAATCGTATAAAGCTCGATTTTCACACAGTGCGTTTTAAGGCAAATAGGCACATAGTTACAAAGCAGGGTTCTCGTGCGAAACGGGTCTAATGGTGTAAGTGAGTGAGGTTAGCGACTTGAGTGGAGTTGGTCTCACACAAGAAACATTGTTCCTTTCGTGTTGAGTAACTGCCTCATCCACATGCTGTGCTGTGTCCCTATAGCTAACATGTACTTGGTGCTGGAGCTGATGCCAGAGCCTTGCATTTCAAGGCTAGCTGAAAATTGCCTTGGCGATGGAAGTATCTCTGAACATGGATTTCGTTGCATTTCAATGGAGCAGTTGCAGCTTTGCTTTGTGTGGAATTCTCATAAAGCTCAATTTCAACACAGTGCGTTTTATGGCAAATATGCTCAGTGTTACGAAACAGGGTTTTCGTGCGAAACGGGTCTAATGGTGATGGTGTGTGAGATTAGTGACCTGAGTGGAGTTGGTCTCACACAAGAAACTCTCTGCCCATTGATGTTGAGTAAAGGCCTCATCCACATGCTGTGTTATGTTCGTATAGCGAACATGTATTTAAAGCCGAAGTTGATGTAAGAGCCTTCCATTTCAAAGCTATCTGAAAATTGCCTTGGTGATGAAGTGTTCTCTGAACGTGGAGTTGGTTGCACATCAATGGAGCAGTTACAGCTTTGCTTTGTGGTGTATACGCAATAAACCGGTTTTCACTGCAATGCGTTCTATGACCCTTACACATACTGTCACGAAACTGGTTTTTCGTGCGAAACGGGTGTAATGGTGATGGTGTGTGAGGTTAGTGACCTGAGTGGAGTTGGTCTCACACAAGAAACTCTCTGCCCATTGATGTTGAGTAAAGGCCTCATCCACATGCTGTTTAGTCCATATAGCGAACATGTATTTAAAGCCGAAGTTGAAGGAAGAGACCTGCATTTCAAGGCTAGCTGAAAATTGCCTTGGCGGTGGAAGTATCTCTGAACGTGGAGTTCGTTGCATTTCAATGGAGCAGTTACAGCTTTGCTTTGTCTGGAATTCTCATAAAGCTCAATTTCAACACAGTGCGTTTTATGGCAAATATGCACAGTGTGACCAAACAGGGTTTTCGTGCGAAACGGTTCTAATGGTGTAGGTGTGTGAGATTAGTGACCTGAGTGGAGTTGGTCTCACACAAGAAACTCTCTGCCCATTGATGTTGAGTAAAAGCCTCATCCACATGCTGTGTTGTGTCCATATAGCTTGCATGTACTTGGTGCTGGAGCTGATGCCAGAGCCTTGCATTTCAAGGCTAGCTGAAAATTGCCTTGGCGATGAAGGTATCTCTGAACGTGGAGTTCATTGCATTTCAATGGAGCAGTTACTACTTTGCTTTGTCTGGAATCGTATAAAGCTCAATTTTCACACAGTGCGTTTTATGGCAAATACGCACAGAGTTACAAAGCAGGGTTTTCGTGCGAAACGGGTCTAATGGTGATGGTGTGTGAGATTAGTGTCGTGAGTGGAGTTGGTCTCACACAAGAAACATTGTGCCCTTTCGTGTTGAAGAAAAGCTACATCCACATGCTGTGCTGTGTCCCTATAGCTTGCATGTACTTAGTGCTGGAGCTGATGCCATTGCCTTGCATTTCAAGGCTAGCTGAAAATTGCCTTGGCGATGAAGGTATCTCTGAACGTGGAGTTCATTGCATTTCAATGGAGCAGTTGCAGCTTTGCTTTGTCTGGAATTCTCATAAAGCTCAATTTCAAAACAGAGCGTTATACGCCAAATACGCACAATGTGAACAAACAGTTTTTTCGTGCGAAACGGGTCTAATGGTGTAAGTGTGTGAGGTTAGTGACTTGAGTGGAGTTGGTCTCACACAAGAAACATTGTGCCTTTCGTGTTGAGTAACAGCCTCATCCACATGCTGTGCTGTGTCCCTATAACTAACATGTACTTGGTGCTGGAGCTGATGCCAGAGCCTTGCATTTCAAGGCTAGCTGAAAATTGCCTTGGCAATGGAAGTATCTCTGAAATTGGAGTTCGTTGCATTTCAATGGAGCAGTTGCAGCTTTGCTTTGTGTGGAATTCTCATAAAGCTCAATTTCAACACAGTGCGTTTCATGCCAAATACGCACAGAGTTACAAAGCAGGGTTTTCGTGCGAAACGGGACTAATGGTGATGGTGTGTGAGGTTAGTGACTTGATTGGAGTTGGTCTCACACAAGAAACATTGTGCCCTTTCGTGTTGAAGAAAAGCTACATCCACATGCGGTGCTGTGTCCCTATAGCTAACATGTACTTGGTGCTGGAGCAGATGCCAGAGTCTTGCATTTCAAGGCTAGCTGAAAATTGCCTTGGCGATGAAGGTATCTCTGAACGTGGAGTTCATTGCATTTCAATGGAGCAGTTACTGCTTTGCTTTGTCTGGAATCGTATAAACCTCGATTTTCACACAGTGCGTTTTATGGCAAATACGCACATAGTTACAAAGCAGGGTTTTCGTGCGAAACGGGTCTAATGGTGTAAGTGTGTGAGGTTAGCGACTTGAGTGGAGTTGGTCTCACACAAGAAACTCTCTGCCCATTGATGTTGAGTAAAAGCCTCATCCACATGCTGTGTTGTGTCCCTATAGCTAACATATACTTGGTGCTGGAGCTGATGCCAGAGCCTTGCATTTCAAGGCTAGCTGAAAATTGCCTTGGCGATGAAGGTATCTCTGAACGTGGAGTTCGTTGCATTTCAATGGAGCAGTTACAGCTTTCCTTTGTCTGGAATTCTCATAAAGCTCAATTTCAACACAGTGCGTTTTATGACAAATATGCACAGTGTGACCAAACAGGGTTTTCGTGCGAAACGGGTCTAATGGTGTAGGTGTGTGAGATTAGTGACCTGAGTGGAGTTGGTCTCACACAAGAAACTCTCTGCCCATTGATGTTGAGTAAAAGCCTCATCCACATGCTGTGTTGTGTCCGTATAGCTTGCATGTACTTGGTGCTGTAGCTGATGCCATTGCCTTGCATTTCAAGGCTAGCTGAAAATTGCCTTGGCGATGAAGGTATCTCTGAACGTGGAGTTCATTGCATTTCAATGGAGCAGTTACAGCTTTGCTTTGTCTGGAATCGTATAAAGTTCAATTTTACACAGTGCGTTTTATGGCAAATACGCAGAGTTACAAAGCAGGGTTTTCGTGCGAAACGGGTCTAATGGTGATGGTGTGTGAGATTAGTGTCGTGAGTGGAGTTGGTCTCACACAAGAAACATTGTGCCCTTTCGTGTTGAAGAAAAGCTACATCCACATGCTGTGCTGTGTCCGTATAGCTTGCATGTACTTAGTGCTGGAGCTGATGCCATTGCCTTACATTTTAAGTTTAGCTGAAAATTGCCTTGGCGATGAAGGTATCTCTGAACGTGGAGTTCATTGCATTTCAATGGAGCAGTTACAGTTTTGCTTTGTCTGGAATTCTCATAAAGCTCAATTTCAACACAGTGCGTTTTATGGCAAATATGCTCAGTGTTACAAAATAGCGTTTTCGTGCGAAACGGGTCTAATGGTGATGGTGTGTGAGGTTAGCGACTTGAGTGGAGTTGGTCTCACACAAGAAACATTGTGCCTTTCGTTTTGAGTAACAGCCTCATCCACATGCTGTGCTGTGTCCCTATAGCTAACATGTACTTGGTGCTGGAGCAGATGCCAGAGCCTTGCATTTCAAGGCTAGCTGAAAATTGCTTGGCGATGGAAGTATCTCTGAACATGGAGTTCGTTGCATTTCAATGGAGCAGTTGCAGCTTTGCTTTGTCTGGAATTCTCATAAAGCTCAATTTCAACACAGTGCGTTTTATGGCAAATATGCTCAGTGTTACGAAATAGGGTTTTCGTGCGAAACGGGTCTAATGGTGATGGTGTGTGAGGTTAGCGACTTGAGTGGAGTTGGTCTCACACAAGAAACATTGTGCCTTTCGTTTTGATTAACAGCCTCATCCACATGCTGTGCTGTGTCCCTATAGCTAACATGTACTTGGTGCTGGAGCAGATGCCAGAGCCTTGCATTTCAAGGCTAGCTGAAAATTGCTTGGCGATGGAAGTATCTCTGAACGTGGAGTTCATTGCATTTCAATGGAGCAGTTACAGCTTTGCTTTTTGTGGAATTCTCATAAAGCTCAATTTCAACACAGTGCGTTTTATGCCAAATACGCACAGTTACAAAGCAGGGTTTTCGTGCGAAATGGGTCTAATGGTGATGGTGTGTGAGGTTAGTGACCTGAGTGGAGTTGGTCTCACACAAGAAACTCTCTGCCCATTGATGTTGAGTAAAAGCCTCATCCACATGCTGTGTTGTGTCCGTATAGCTACCATGTATTTAAAGCTGAAGTTGAAGGAAGAGACCTGCATTTCAAGGCTAGCTGAAAATTGCCTTGGCGATGGAAGTATCTCTGAACATGGAGTTCGTTGCATTTCAATGGAGCAGTTACAGCTTTGCTTTGTCTGGAATTCTCATAAAGCTCAATTTCAACACAGTGCGTTTTATGACAAATATGCACAGTGTGACCAAACAGGGTTTTCGTGCGAAACGGGTCTAATGGTGATGGTGTGTGAGATTAGTGACCTGAGTGGAGTTGGTCTCACACAAGAAACTCTCTGCCCATTGATGTTGAGTAAAAGCCTCATCCACATGCTGTGTTGTGTCCGTATAGCTTGCATGTACTTGGTGCTGGAGCTGATGCCAGAGCCTTGCATTTCAAGGCTAGCTGAAAATTGCCTTGGCGATGAAGGTATCTCTGAACGTGGAGTTCATTGCATTTCAATGGAGCAGTTACAGCTTTGCTTTGTCTGGAATCGTATAAAGCTCAATTTTCACACAGTGCGTTTTATGGCAAATACGCACAGAGTTACAAAGCAGGGTTTTCGTGCGAAACGGGTCTAATGGTGATGGTGTGTGAGATTAGTGTCGTGAGTGGAGTTGGTCTCACACAAGAAACATTGTGCCCTTTCGTGTTGAGTAAAAGCCTCATCCACATGCTGTGTTGTGTCCCTATAGCTAACATGTACTTGGTGCTGGAGCTGATTCCAGAGCCTTGCATTTCAAGGCTAGCTGAAAATTGCCTTGGCAATGGAAGTATCTCTGAAATTGGAGTTCGTTGCATTTCAATGGAGCAGTTGCAGCTTTGCTTTGTGTGGAATTCTCATAAAGCTCAATTTCAATACAGTGCGTTTTATGGCAAATAAGCTCAGTGTTACGAAACAGGGTTTTCGTACGAAACGGGTCTAATGGTGATGGTGTGTGATGTTAGTGACCTGAGTGGAGTTGGTCTCACACAAGAAACTCTCTGCCCATGGATGTTGAGTAAAAGCCTCATCCACATGCTGTGTTGTGTCCGTATAGCTACCATGTATTTAAAGCTGAAGTTGATGGAAGAGACCTGCATTTCAAGGCTAGCTGAAAATTGCCTTGGCGATGAAGGTATCTCTGAACGTGGAGTTCATTGCATTTCAATGGAGCAGTTACAGCTTTGCTTTGTCTGGAATCGTATAAAGTTCAATTTTACACAGTGCGTTTTATGGCAAATACGCACAGAGTTACAAAGCAGGGTTTTCGTGCGAAACGGGTCTAATGGTGATGGTGTGTGAGATTAGTGTCGTGAGTGGAGTTGGTCTCACACAAGAAACTCTCTGCCCATTGATGTTGAGTAAAAGCCTCATCCACATGCTGTGTTGTGTCCCTATAGCTAACATATACTTGGTGCTGGAGCTGATGCCAGAGCCTTGCATTTCAAGGCTAGCTGAAAATTGCCTTGGCGATGAAGGTATCTCTGAACGTGGAGTTCGTTGCATTTCAATGGAGCAGTTACAGCTTTGCTTTGTCTGGAATTCTCATAAAGCTCAATATAACACAGTGCGTTTTATGACAAATATGCTCAGTGTTACGAAACAGGGTTTTCGTGCGAAACGGGTCTAATGGTGATGGTGTGTGAGATTAGTGACCTGAGTGGAGTTGGTCTCACACAAGAAACTCTCTGCCCATTGATGTTGAGTAAAAGCCTCATCCACATGCTGTATTGTGTCCGTATAGCTTGCATGTACTTGGTGCTGGAGCTGATGCCAGAGCCTTGCATTTCAAGGCTAGCTGAAAATTGCCTTGGCGATGAAGGTATCTCTGAACGTGGAGTTCATTGCATTTCAATGGAGCAGTTACAGCTTTGCTTTGTCTGGAATCGTATAAAGTTCAATTTTACACAGTGCGTTTTATGGCAAATACGCACAGAGTTACAAAGCAGGGTTTTCGTGCGAAACGGGTCTAATGGTGATGGTGTGTGAGATTAGTGTCGTGAGTGGAGTTGGTCTCACACAAGAAACATTGTGCCCTTTCGTGTTGAAGAAAAGCTACATCCACATGCTGTGCTGTGTCCCTATAGCTTGCATGTAGTTAATGCTGGAGCTGATGCCATTGCCTTACATTTTAAGTTTTGCTGAAAATTGCCTTGGCGATGAAGGTATCTCTGAACGTGGAGTTCATTGCATTTCAATGGAGCAGTTACAGTTTTGCTTTGTCTGGAATTCTCATAAAGCTCAATTTCAACACAGTGCGTTTTATGGCAAATATGCTCAGTGTTACGAAATAGGGTTTTCGTGCGAAACGGGTCTAATGGTGATGGTGTGTGAGGTTAGCGACTTGAGTGGAGTTGGTCTCACACAAGAAACATTGTGCCTTTCGTTTTGAGTAACAGCCTCATCCACATGCTGTGCTGTGTCCCTATAGCTAACATGTACTTGGTGTTGGAGCAGATGCCAGAGCCTTGCATTTCAAGGCTAGCTGAAAATTGCTTGGCGATGGAAGTATCTCTGAACATGGAGTTCGTTGCATTTCAATGGAGCAGTTGCAGCTTTGCTTTGTGTGGAATTCTCATAAAGCTCAATTTCAACACAGTGCGTTTTATGGCAAATATGCTCAGTGTTACGAAACAGGGTTTTCGTGCGAAACGGGTCTAATGGTGATGGTGTGTGAGGTTAGCGACTTGAGTGGAGTTGGTCTCACACAAGAAACATTGTGCCCTTTCGTGTTGAAGAAAAGCTACATCCACATGCGGTGCTGTGTCCCTATAGCTAACATGTACTTGGTGCTGGAGCAGATGCCAGAGCCTTGCATTTCAAGGCTAGCTGAAAATTGCCTTGGCGATGAAGGTATCTCTGAACGTGGAGTTCGTTGCATTTCAATGGAGCAGTTACAGCTTTGCTTTTTGTGGAATTCTCATAAAGCTCAATTTCAACACAGTGCGTTTCATGCCAAATACGCACAGAGTTACAAAGCAGGGTTTTCGTGCGAAACGGGACTAATGGTGATGGTGTGTGAGGTTAGTGACTTGATTGGAATTGGTCTCACACAAGAAACATTGTGCCCTTTCGTGTTGAAGAAAAGCTACATCCACATGCGGTGCTGTGTCCCTATAGCTAACATGTACTTGGTGCTGGAGCAGATGCCAGAGTCTTGCATTTCAAGGCTAGCTGAAAATTGCCTTGGCGATGAAGGTATCTCTGAACGTGGAGTTCATTGCATTTCAATGGAGCAGTTACTGCTTTGCTTTGTCTGGAATCGTATAAACCTCGATTTTCACACAGTGCGTTTTATGGCAAATACGCACATAGTTACAAAGCAGGGTTTTCGTGTGAAACGGGTCTAATGGTGTAAGTGTGTGAGGTTAGCGACTTGAGTGGAGTTGGTCTCACACAAGAAACTCTCTGCCCATTGATGTTGAGTAAAAGCCTCATCCACATGCTGTGTTGTGTCCCTATAGCTAACATATACTTGGTGCTGGAGCTGATGCCAGAGCCTTGCATTTCAAGGCTAGCTGAAAATTGCCTTGGCGATGAAGGTATCTCTGAACGTGGAGTTCGTTGCATTTCAATGGAGCAGTTACAGCTTTCCTTTGTCTGGAATTCTCATAAAGCTCAATATAACACAGTGCGTTTTATGACAAATATGCACAGTGTGACCAAACAGGGTTTTCGTGCGAAACGGGTCTAATGGTGTAGGTGTGTGAGATTAGTGACCTGAGTGGAGTTGGTCTCACACAAGAAACTCTCTGCCCATTGATGTTGAGTAAAAGCCTCATCCACATGCTGTGCTGTGTCCGTATAGCTTGCATGTACTTGGTGCTGTAGCTGATGCCATTGCCTTGCATTTCAAGGCTAGCTGAAAATTGCCTTGGCGATGAAGGTATCTCTGAACGTGGAGTTCATTGCATTTCAATGGAGCAGTTACAGCTTTGCTTTGTCTGGAATCGTATAAAGTTCAATTTTACACAGTGCGTTTTATGGCAAATACGCAGTTACAAAGCAGGGTTTTCGTGCGAAACGGGTCTAATGGTGATGGTGTGTGAGATTAGTGTCGTGAGTGGAGTTGGTCTCACACAAGAAACATTGTGCCCTTTCGTGTTGAAGAAAAGCTACATCCACATGCTGTGCTGTGTCCCTATAGCTTGCATGTAGTTAGTGCTGGAGCTGATGCCATTGCCTTACATTTTAAGTTTAGCTGAAAATTGCCTTGGCGATGAAGGTATCTCTGAACGTGGAGTTCATTGCATTTCAATGGAGCAGTTACAGTTTTGCTTTGTCTGGAATTCTCATAAAGCTCAATTTCAACACAGTGCGTTTTATGGCAAATATGCTCAGTGTTACAAAATAGCGTTTTCGTGCGAAACGGGTCTAATGGTGATGGTGTGTGAGGTTAGCGACTTGAGTGGAGTTGGTCTCACACAAGAAACATTGTGCCTTTCGTTTTGAGTAACAGCCTCATCCACATGCTGTGCTGTGTCCCTATAGCTAACATGTACTTGGTGCTGGAGCAGATGCCAGAGCCTTGCATTTCAAGGCTAGCTGAAAATTGCTTGGCGATGGAAGTATCTCTGAACATGGAGTTCGTTGCAGTTCAATGGAGCAGTTGCAGCTTTGCTTTGTCTGGAATTCTCATAAAGCTCAATTTCAACACAGTGCGTTTTATGGCAAATATGCTCAGTGTTACGAAATAGGGTTTTCGTGCGAAACGGGTCTAATGGTGATGGTGTGTGAGGTTAGCGACTTGAGTGGAGTTGGTCTCACACAAGAAACATTGTGCCTTTCGTGTTGATTAACAGCCTCATCCACATGCTGTGCTGTGTCCCTATAGCTAACATGTACTTGGTGCTGGAGCAGATGCCAGAGCCTTGCATTTCAAGGCTAGCTGAAAATTGCTTGGCGATGGAAGTATCTCTGAACGTGGAGTTCATTGCATTTCAATGGAGCAGTTACAGCTTTGCTTTTTGTGGAATTCTCATAAAGCTCAATTTCAACACAGTGCGTTTTATGCCAAATACGCACAGTTACAAAGCAGGGTTTTCGTGCGAAATGGGTCTAATGGTGATGGTGTGTGAGGTTAGTGACCTGAGTGGAGTTGGTCTCACACAAGAAACTCTCTGCCCATTGATGTTGAGTAAAAGCCTCATCCACATGCTGTGTTGTGTCCGTATAGCTTGCATGTACTTGGTGCTGGAGCTGATGCCAGAGCCTTGCATTTCAAGGCTAGCTGAAAATTGCCTTGGCGATGAAGGTATCTCTGAACGTGGAGTTCATTGCATTTCAATGGAGCAGTTACACCTTTGCTTTGTCTGGAATCGTATAAAGCTCAATTTTCACACAGAGCGTTTTATGGCAAATACGCACAGAGTTACAAAGCAGGGTTTTCGTGCGAAACGGGTCTAATGGTGATGGTGTGTGAGATTAGTGTCGTGAGTGGAGTTGGTCTCACACAAGAAACATTGTGCCCTTTCGTGTTGAGTAAAAGCCTCATCCACATGCTGTGTTGTGTCCCTATAGCTAACATGTACTTGGTGCTGGAGCTGATGCCAGAGCCTTGCATTTCAAGGCTAGCTGAAAATTGCCTTGGCGATGAAGGTATCTCTGAACGTGGAGTTCATTGCATTTCAATGGAGCAGTTACAGCTTTGCTTTTTGTGGAATTCTCATAAAGCTCAATTTCAACACAGTGCGTTTTATGCCAAATACGCACAGTGTGAACACACAGGGTTTTCGTGCGAAACGGATCTAATGGTAATGGTGTGTGAGATTAGTGTTGTGAGTGGAGTTGGTCTCACACAAGAAACATTGTGCCCTTTCGTGTTGAAGAAAAGCTACATCCACATGCTGTGCTGTGTCCCTATAGCTTGCATGTACTTAGTGCTGGAGCTGATGCCATTGCCTTGCATTTCAAGGATAGCTGAAAATTGCCTTGGCGATGAAGGTATCTCCGAACGTGGAGTTCATTGCATTTCAATGGAGCAGTTACTGCTTTGCTTTGTCTGGAATCGTATAAAGCTCGATTTTCACAACAGTGCGTTATACGCCAAATACGCACAATGTGAACAAACAGGGTTTTCGTGCGAAACGGGTCTAATGGTGTAAGTGTGTGAGATTAGTGACCTGAGTGGAGTTGGTCTCACACAAGAAACTCTCTGCCCATTGATGTTGAGTAAAAGCCTCATCCACATGCTGTGTTGTGTCCGTATAGCTTGCATGTACTTGGTGCTGGAGCTGATGCCAGAGCCTTGCATTTCAAGGCTAGCTGAAAATAGCCTTGGCGATGAAGGTATCTCTGAACGTGGAGTTCATTGCATTTCAATGGAGCAGTTACAGCTTTGCTTTGTCTGGAATCGTATAAAGTTCAATTTTACACAGTGCGTTTTATGGCAAATACGCACAGAGTCACAAAGCAGGGTTTTCGTGCGAAACGGGTCTAATGGTGATGGTGTGTGAGATTAGTGACCTGAGTGGAGTTGGTCTCACACAAGAAACATTGTGCCTTTCGTTTTGAGTAACAGCCTCATCCACATGCTGTGCTGTGTCTCTATAGCTTGCATGTACTTAGTGCTGGAGCTGATGCCAGAGCCTTGCATTTCAAGGCTAGCTGAAAATTGCCTTGGCGATGGAAGTATCTCTGAACATGGATTTCGTTGCATTTCAATGGAGCAGTTACTGCTTTGCTTTGTCTGGAATCGTATAAAGCTCGATTTTCACACAGTGCGTTTTAAGGCAAATAGGCACATAGTTACAAAGCAGGGTTTTCATGCGAAACGGGTCTAATGGTGATGGTGTGTGAGATTAGTGACCTGAGTGGAGTTGGTCTCACACAAGAAACTCTCTGCCCATTGATGTTGAGTAAAGGCCTCATCCACATGCTGTGTTATGTTCGTATAGCGAACATGTATTTAAAGCCGAAGTTGATGTAAGAGCCTTCCATTTCAAAGCTATCTGAAAATTGCCTTGGTGATGAAGTGTTCTCTGAACGTGGAGTTGGTTGCACATCAATGGAGCAGTTACAGCTTTGCTTTGTGGTGTATACGCAATAAACCGGTTTTCACTGCAATGCGTTCTATGACCCTTACACACACTGTCACGAAACTGGTTTTTCGTGCGAAACGGGTGTAATGGTGATGGTGTGTGAGGTTAGTGACCTGAGTGGAGTTGGTCTCACACAAGAAACTCTCTGCCCATTGATGTTGAGTAAAGGCCTCATCCACATGCTGTTTAGTCCATATAGCGAACATGTATTTAAAGCTGAAGTTGAAGGAAGAGACCTGCATTTCAAGGCTAGCTGAAAATTGCCTTGGCGGTGGAAGTATCTCTGAACGTGGAGTTCGTTGCATTTCAATGGAGCAGTTACAGCTTTGCTTTGTCTGGAATTCTCATAAAGCTCAATTTCAACACAGTGCGTTTTATGGCAAATATGCACAGTGTGACCAAACAGGGTTTTCGTGCGAAACGGTTCTAATGGTGTAGGTGTGTGAGATTAGTGACCTGAGTGGAGTTGGTCTCACACAAGAAACTCTCTGCCCATTGATGTTGAGTAAAAGCCTCATCCACATGCTGTGTTGTGTCCATATAGCTTGCATGTACTTGGTGCTGGAGCTGATGCCAGAGCCTTGCATTTCAAGGCTAGCTGAAAATTGCCTTGGCGATGAAGGTATCTCTGAACGTGGAGTTCATTGCATTTCAATGGAGCAGTTACTACTTTGCTTTGTCTGGAATCGTATAAAGCTCAATTTTCACACAGTGCGTTTTATGGCAAATACGCACAGAGTTACAAAGCAGGGTTTTCGTGCGAAACGGGTCTAATGGTGATGGTGTGTGAGATTAGTGTCGTGAGTGGAGTTGGTCTCACACAAGAAACATTGTGCCCTTTCGTGTTGAAGAAAAGCTACATCCACATGCTGTGCTGTGTCCCTATAGCTTGCATGTACTTAGTGCTGGAGCTGATGCCATTGCCTTGCATTTCAAGGCTAGCTGAAAATTGCCTTGGCGATGAAGGTATCTCTGAACGTGGAGTTCATTGCATTTCAATGGAGCAGTTGCAGCTTTGCTTTGTCTGGAATTCTCATAAAGCTCAATTTCACAACAGAGCGTTATACGCCAAATACGCACAATGTGAACAAACAGGGTTTTCGTGTGAAACGGGTCTAATGGTGTAAGTGTGTGAGGTTAGTGACTTGAGTGGAGTTGGTCTCACACAAGAAACATTGTGCCTTTCGTGTTGAGTAACAGCCTCATCCACATGCTGTGCTGTGTCCCTATAGCTAACATGTACTTGGTGCTGGAGCAGATGCCAGAGCCTTGCATTTCAAGGCTAGCTGAAAATTGCCTTGGCGATGAAGGTATCTCTGAACGTGGAGTTCATTGTATTTCAATGGAGCAGTTACAGCTTTGCTTTGTCTGGAATCGTATAAAGTTCAATTTTACACAGTGCGTTTTATGGCAAATACGCACAGAGTCACAAAGCAGGGTTTTCGTGCGAAACGGGTCTAATGGTGATGGTGTGTGAGGTTAGCGACTTGAGTGGAGTTGGTCTCACACAAGAAACACTGTGCCTTTCGTTTTGAGTAACAGCCTCATCCACATGCTGTGCTGTGTCCCTATAGCTAACATGTACTTGGTGCTGGAGCTGATGCCAGAGCCTTGCATTTCAAGGCTAGCTGAAAATTGCCTTGGCGATGAAGGTATCTCTGAACGTGGAGTTCATTGCATTTCAATGGAGCAGTTACTGCTTTGCTTTGTCTTGAATCGTATAAACCTCAATTTCAACACAGTGCGTTTTATGGCAAATACGCACAGAGTTACAAAGCAGGGTTTTCATGCGAAATGGGTCTAATGGTGATGGTGTGTGAGATTAGTGTCGTGAGTGGAGTTGGTCTCACACAAGAAACTCTCTGCCCATGGATGTTGAGTAAAAGCCTCATCCACATGCTGTGTTGTGTCCGTATAGCTACCATGTATTTAAAGCTGAAGTTGATGGGAAAGACCTGCATTTCAAGGCTAGCTGAAAATTGCCTTGGCGATGAAGGTATCTCTGAACGTGGAGTTCATTGCATTTCAATGGAGCAGTTACAGCTTTGCTTTGTCTGGAATCGTATAAAGTTCAATTTTACACAGTGCGTTTTATGGCAAATACGCACAGAGTTACAAAGCAGGGTTTTCGTGCGAAACGGGTCTAATGGTGATGGTGTGTGAGATTAGTGTCGTGAGTGGAGTTGGTCTCACACAAGAAACATTGTGCCTTTCGTGTTGAGTAAAAGCCTCATCCACATGCTGTGCTGTGTCCCCATAGCTTGCATGTACTTAGTGCTTTAGCTGATGCCATTGCCTTGCATTTCAAGTTTAGCTGAAAATTGCCTTGGCGATGAAGGTATCTCTGAACGTGGAGTTCATTGCATTTCAATGGAGCAGCTATTGCTTTGCTTTGTCTGGAATTCTCATAAAGCTCAATTTCAACACAGTGCGTTTTATGCCAAATATGCTCAGTGTTACCAAATAGGGTTTTCGTGCGAAACGGGTCTAATGGTGATGGTGTGTGAGGTTAGCGACCTGAGTGGAGTTGGTCTCACACAAGAAACATTGTGCCTTTCATTTTGAGTAACAGCCACATCCACATGCTGTGCTGTGTCCCTATAGCTAACATGTACTTGGTGCTGGAGCAGATGCCAGAGCCTTGCATTTCAAGGCTAGCTGAAAATTGCTTGGCGATGGAAGTATCTCTGAACATGGAGTTCGTTGCAGTTCAATGGAGCAGTTGCAGCTTTGCTTTGTGTGGAATTCTCATAAAGCTCAATTTCAACACAGTGCGTTTTATGGCAAATATGCTCAGTGTTACGAAATAGGGTTTTCGTGCGAAACGGGTCTAATGGTGATGGTGTGTGAGGTTAGTGACCTGAGTGGAGTTGGTCTCACACAAGAAACTCTCTGCCCATGGATGTTGAGTAAAAGCCTCATCCACATGCTGTGTTGTGTCCGTATAGCTACCATGTATTTAAAGCTGAAGTTGATGGAAGAGACCTGCATTTCAAGGCTAGCTGAAAATTGCCTTGGCGATGAAGGTATCTCTGAACGTGGAGTTCATTGCATTTCAATGGAGCAGTTACTGGTTTGCTTTGTCTGGAATCATATGAAGCTCAATTTTCACACAGTGCGTTTCATGGCAAATATGCACAGAGTTACAAAGCAGGGTTTTCGTGCGAAACGGGTCTAATGGTGATGGTGTGTGAGGTTACCGACTTGAGTGGAGTTGGTCTCACACAAGAAACATTGTGCCTTTCGTGTTAACAGCCTCATCCACATGCTGTGCTGTGTCCCTATAGCTAACATGTACTTGGTGCTGGAGCTGATGCCAGAGCCTTGCATTTCAAGTCTAGCTGAAAATTGCCTTGGCGATGAAGGTATCTCTGAACGTGGAGTTCATTGTATTTCAATGGAGCAGTTACAGCTTTGCTTTGTCTGGAATCGTATAAAGCTCAATTTTCACACAGTGCGCTTTAAGGCAAATACGCACATAGTTACAAAGCAGGGTTTTCGTGCGAAACGGGTCTAATGGTGTAAGTGTGTGAGGTTAGCGACTTGAGTGGAGTTGGTCTCACACAAGAAACATTGTGCCTTTCGTGTTGAGTAACAGCCTCATCCACATGCTGTGCTGTGTCCCTATAGCTAACATGTACTTGGTGCTGGAGCTGATGCCAGAGCCTTGCATTTCAAGGCTAGCTGAAAATTGCCTTGGCGATGAAGGTATCTCTGAACTTGGAGTTCATTGTATTTCAATGGAGCAGTTACAGCTTTGCTTTGTCTGGAATTCTCATAAAGCTCAAATTCAAAGCAGTGCCTTTTATGACTAATATGCACAGTGTGACCAAAAGGGTTTTCGTGCGAAACGGGTCTAATGGTGATGGTGTGTGAGATTAGTGACCTGAGTGGAGTTGGTCTCACACAAGAAACTCTCTGCCCATTGATGTTGAGTAAAGGCCTCATCCACATGCTGTGTTGTGTTCGTATAGCGAACATGTATTTAAAGCCGAAGTTGATGTAAGAGCCTTCCATTTCAAAGCTATCTGAAAATTGCCTTGGTGATGAAGTGTTCTCTGAACGTGGAGTTCATTGCACTTCAATGGAGCAGTTACAGCTTTGCTTTGTGGTGTATACGCAATAAACCGGTTTTCACTGCAATGCGTTCTATGACCCTTACACACACTGTCACGAAACTGGTTTTTCGTGCGAAACGGGTGTAATGGTGATGGTGTGTGAGGTTAGTGACCTGAGTGGAGTTGGTCTCACACAAGAAACTCTCTGCCCATGGATGTTGAGTAAAGGCCTCATCCACATGCTGTTTAGTCCATATAGCGAACATGTATTTAAAGCCGAAGTTGAAGGAAGAGACCTGCATTTCAAGGCTAGCTGAAAATTGCCTTGGCGATGGAAGTATCTCTGAACGTGGAGTTCGTTGCATTTCAATGGAGCAGTTACAGCTTTGCTTTGTCTGGAATTCTCATAAAGCTCAATTTCAACACAGTGCGTTTTATGGCAAATATGCACAGTGTGACCAAACAGGGTTTTCGTGCGAAACGGTTCTAATGGTGTAGGTGTGTGAGATTAGTGACCTGAGTGGAGTTGGTCTCACACAAGAAACTCTCTGCCCATTGATGTTGAGTAAAAGCCTCATCCACATGCTGTGTTGTGTCCGTATGGCTACCATGTATTTAAAGCTGAAGCTGATGGAAGAGACCTGCATTTCAAGGCTAGCTGAAAATTGCCTTGGCGATGAAGGTATCTCTGAACGTGGAGTTCATTGCATTTCAATGGAGCAGTTACAGCTTTGCTTTGTCTGGAATCGTATAAAGCTCAATTTTCACACAGTGCGTTTTATGGCAAATACGCACAGAGTTACAAAGCAGGGTTTTCGTGCGAAACGGGTCTAATGGTGATGGTGTGTGAGATTAGTGTCCTGAGTGGAGTTGGTCTCACACAAGAAACATTGTGCCCTTTCGTGTTGAAGAAAAGCTACATCCACATGCTGTGCTGTGTCCCTATAGCTTGCATGTACTTAGTGCTGGAGCTGATGCCATTGCCTTGCATTTCAAGGCTAGCTGAAAATTGCCTTGGCGATGAAGGTATCTCTGAACGTGGAGTTCGTTGCATTTCAATGGAGCAGTTGCAGCTTTGCTTTTTGTGGAATTCTCATAAAGCTCAATTCAATACAGTGCGTTTTATGGCAAATATGCTCAGTGTTACGAAACAGGGTTTTCGTACGAAACGGGTCTAATGGTGATGGTGTGTGAGGTTAGTGACCTGAGTGGAGTTGGTCTCACACAAGAAACTCTCTGCCCATGGATGTTGAGTAAAGGCCTCATGCACATGCTGTTTAGTCCGAATAGCTACCATGTATTTAAAGCCGAAGTTGATGTAAGAGCCTTCCATTTCAAAGCTAGCTGAAAATTGCCTTGGCGATGAAGGTATCTCTGAACGTGGAGTTCATTGCATTTCAATGGAGCAGTTACTGCTTTGCTTTGTCTGGAATCATATGAAGCTCAATTTTCACACAGTGCGTTTCATGGCAAATACGCACAGAGTTACAAAGCAGGGTTTTCGTACGAAACGGGTGTAATGGTGATGGTGCGTGAGGTTAGTGTTGTGAGTGGAGTTGGTCTCACACAAGAAACTCTCTGCCCATTGATGTTGAGTAAAAGCCTCATCCACATGCTGTGTTGTGTCCCTATAGCTAACATATACTTGGTGCTGGAGCTGATGCCAGAGCCTTGCATTTCAAGGATAGCTGAAAATTGCCTTGGCGATGAAGGTATCTCTGAACGTGGAGTTCGTTGCATTTCAATGGAGCAGTTACAGCTTTGCTTTGTCTGGAATTCTCATAAAGCTCAATATAACACAGTGCGTTTTATGACAAATATGCACAGTGTGACCAAACAGGGTTTTCGTGCGAAACGGGTCTAATGGTGTAGGTGTGTGAGATTAGTGACCTGAGTGGAGTTGGTCTCACACAAGAAACTCTCTGCCCATTGATGTTGAGTAAAAGCCTCATCCACATGCTGTGTTGTGTCCGTATAGCTTGCATGTACTTGGTGCTGGAGCTGATGCCAGAGCCTTGCATTTCAAGGCTAGCTGAAAATTGCCTTGGCGATGAAGGTATCTCTGAACGTGGAGTTCGTAGCATTTCAATGGAGCAGTTACTGCTTTGCTTTGTCTGGAATCGTATAAAGTTCAATTTTACACAGTGCGTTTTATGGCAAATACGCACAATGTGAACAAAGCAGGGTTTTCATGCGAAACGGGTCTAATGGTGATGGTGTGTGAGATTAGTGTCGTGAGTGGAGTTGGTCTCACACAAGAAACATTGTGCCCTTTCGTGTTGAAGAAAAGCTACATCCACATGCTGTGCTGTGTCCCTATAGCTTGCATGTACTTAGTGCTGGAGCTGATGCCATTGCCTTGCATTTCAAGGCTAGCTGAAAATTGCCTTGGCGATGGAAGTATCTCTGAACGTGGAGTTCGTTGCATTTCAATGGAGCAGTTACAGCTTTGCTTTGTCTGGAATTCTCATAAAGCTCAATTTCAAAACAGTGCGTTATACGCCAAATACGCACAATGTGAACAAACAGGGTTTTCGTGCGAAACGGGTCTAATGGTGATGGTGTGTGAGGTTAGTGACTTGAGTGGAGTTGGTCTCACACAAGAAACATTGTGCCTTTCGTGTTGAGTAACAGCCTCATCCACATGCTGTGCTGTGTCCCTATAACTAACATGTACTTGGTGCTGGAGCTGATGCCAGAGCCTTGCATTTCAAGGCTAGCTGAAAATTGCCTTGGCGATGGAAGTATCTCTGAACGTGGAGTTCGTTGCACTTCAATGGAGCAGTTGCAGCTTTGCTTTGTGTGGAATTCTCATAAAGCTCAATTCAATACAGTGCGTTTTATAGCAAATATGCTCAGTGTTACGAAACAGGGTTTTCATACGAAACGGGTCTAATGGTGATGGTGTGTGAGGTTAGTGACCTGAGTGGAGTTGGTCTCACACAAGAAACTCTCTGCCCATGGATGTTGAGTAAAGGCCTCATCCACATGCTGTTTAGTCCATATAGCGAACATGTATTTAAAGCCGAAGTTGAAGGAAGAGACCTGCATTTCAAGGCTAGCTGAAAATTGCCTTGGCGATGGAAGTATCTCTGAACGTGGAGTTCGTTGCATTTCAATGGAGCAGTTACAGCTTTGCTTTGTCTGGAATTCTCATAAAGCTCAATTTCAACACAGTGCGTTTTATGGCAAATATGCACAGTGTGACCAAACAGGGTTTTCGTGCGAAACGGTTCTAATGGTGTAGGTGTGTGAGATTAGTGACCTGAGTGGAGTTGGTCTCACACAAGAAACTCTCTGCCCATTGATGTTGAGTAAAAGCCTCATCCACATGCTGTGTTGTGTCCGTATGGCTACCATGTATTTAAAGCTGAAGCTGATGGAAGAGACCTGCATTTCAAGGCTAGCTGAAAATTGCCTTGGCGATGAAGGTATCTCTGAACGTGGAGTTCATTGCATTTCAATGGAGCAGTTACAGCTTTGCTTTGTCTGGAATCGTATAAAGCTCAATTTTCACACAGTGCGTTTTATGGCAAATACGCACAGAGTTACAAAGCAGGGTTTTCGTGCGAAACGGGTCTAATGGTGATGGTGTGTGAGATTAGTGTCCTGAGTGGAGTTGGTCTCACACAAGAAACATTGTGCCCTTTCGTGTTGAAGAAAAGCTACATCCACATGCTGTGCTGTGTCCCTATAGCTTGCATGTACTTAGTGCTGGAGCTGATGCCATTGCCTTGCATTTCAAGGCTAGCTGAAAATTGCCTTGGCGATGAAGGTATCTCTGAACGTGGAGTTCGTTGCATTTCAATGGAGCAGTTGCAGCTTTGCTTTTTGTGGAATTCTCATAAAGCTCAATTCAATACAGTGCGTTTTATGGCAAATATGCTCAGTGTTACGAAACAGGGTTTTCGTACGAAACGGGTCTAATGGTGATGGTGTGTGAGGTTAGTGACCTGAGTGGAGTTGGTCTCACACAAGAAACTCTCTGCCCATGGATGTTGAGTAAAGGCCTCATGCACATGCTGTTTAGTCCGAATAGCTACCATGTATTTAAAGCCGAAGTTGATGTAAGAGCCTTCCATTTCAAAGCTAGCTGAAAATTGCCTTGGCGATGAAGGTATCTCTGAACGTGGAGTTCATTGCATTTCAATGGAGCAGTTACTGCTTTGCTTTGTCTGGAATCATATGAAGCTCAATTTTCACACAGTGCGTTTCATGGCAAATACGCACAGAGTTACAAAGCAGGGTTTTCGTACGAAACGGGTGTAATGGTGATGGTGTGTGAGATTAGTGTTCTGAGTGGAGTTGGTCTCACACAAGAAACTCTCTGCCCATTGATGTTGAGTAAAAGCCTCATCCACATGCTGTGTTGTGTCCCTATAGCTAACATATACTTGGTGCTGGAGCTGATGCCAGAGCCTTGCATTTCAAGGATAGCTGAAAATTGCCTTGGCGATGAAGGTATCTCTGAACGTGGAGTTCGTTGCATTTCAATGGAGCAGTTACAGCTTTGCTTTGTCTGGAATTCTCATAAAGCTCAATATAACACAGTGCGTTTTATGACAAATATGCACAGTGTGACCAAACAGGGTTTTCGTGCGAAACTGGTCTAATGGTGTAGGTGTGTGAGATTAGTGACCTGAGTGGAGTTGGTCTCACACAAGAAACTCTCTGCCCATTGATGTTGAGTAAAAGCCTCATCCACATGCTGTGTTGTGTCCGTATAGCTTGCATGTACTTGGTGCTGGAGCTGATGCCAGAGCCTTGCATTTCAAGGCTAGCTGAAAATTGCCTTGGCGATGAAGGTATCTCTGAACGTGGAGTTCGTAGCATTTCAATGGAGCAGTTACTGCTTTGCTTTGTCTGGAATCGTATAAAGTTCAATTTTACACAGTGCGTTTTATGGCAAATACGCACAATGTGAACAAAGCAGGGTTTTCATGCGAAACGGGTCTAATGGTGATGGTGTGTGAGATTAGTGTCGTGAGTGGAGTTGGTCTCACACAAGAAACATTGTGCCCTTTCGTGTTGAGTAACAGCCTCATCCACATGCTGTGCTGTGTCCCTATAACTAACATGTACTTGGTGCTGGAGCTGATGCCAGAGCCTTGCATTTCAAGGCTAGCTGAAAATTGCCTTGGCGATGGAAGTATCTCTGAACGTGGAGTTCGTTGCACTTCAATGGAGCAGTTGCAGCTTTGCTTTGTGTGGAATTCTCATAAAGCTCAATTCAATACAGTGCGTTTTATAGCAAATATGCTCAGTGTTACGAAACAGGGTTTTCATACGAAACGGGTCTAATGGTGATGGTGTGTGAGGTTAGTGACCTGAGTGGAGTTGGTCTCACACAAGAAACTCTCTGCCCATGGATGTTGAGTAAAGGCCTCATCCACATGCTGTTTAGTCCATATAGCGAACATGTATTTAAAGCCGAAGTTGAAGGAAGAGACCTGCATTTCAAGGCTAGCTGAAAATTGCCTTGGCGATGGAAGTATCTCTGAACGTGGAGTTCGTTGCATTTCAATGGAGCAGTTACAGCTTTGCTTTGTCTGGAATTCTCATAAAGCTCAATTTCAACACAGTGCGTTTTATGGCAAATATGCACAGTGTGACCAAACAGGGTTTTCGTGCGAAACGGTTCTAATGGTGTAGGTGTGTGAGATTAGTGACCTGAGTGGAGTTGGTCTCACACAAGAAACTCTCTGCCCATTGATGTTGAGTAAAAGCCTCATCCACATGCTGTGTTGTGTCCGTATGGCTACCATGTATTTAAAGCTGAAGCTGATGGAAGAGACCTGCATTTCAAGGCTAGCTGAAAATTGCCTTGGCGATGAAGGTATCTCTGAACGTGGAGTTCATTGCATTTCAATGGAGCAGTTACAGCTTTGCTTTGTCTGGAATCGTATAAAGCTCAATTTTCACACAGTGCGTTTTATGGCAAATACGCACAGAGTTACAAAGCAGGGTTTTCGTGCGAAACGGGTCTAATGGTGATGGTGTGTGAGATTAGTGTCCTGAGTGGAGTTGGTCTCACACAAGAAACATTGTGCCCTTTCGTGTTGAAGAAAAGCTACATCCACATGCTGTGCTGTGTCCCTATAGCTTGCATGTACTTAGTGCTGGAGCTGATGCCATTGCCTTGCATTTCAAGGCTAGCTGAAAATTGCCTTGGCGATGAAGGTATCTCTGAACGTGGAGTTCGTTGCATTTCAATGGAGCAGTTGCAGCTTTGCTTTTTGTGGAATTCTCATAAAGCTCAATTCAATACAGTGCGTTTTATGGCAAATATGCTCAGTGTTACGAAACAGGGTTTTCGTACGAAACGGGTCTAATGGTGATGGTGTGTGAGGTTAGTGACCTGAGTGGAGCTGGTCTCACACAAGAAACTCTCTGCCCATGGATGTTGAGTAAAGGCCTCATGCACATGCTGTTTAGTCCGAATAGCTACCATGTATTTAAAGCCGAAGTTGATGTAAGAGCCTTCCATTTCAAAGCTAGCTGAAAATTGCCTTGGCGATGAAGGTATCTCTGAACGTGGAGTTCATTGCATTTCAATGGAGCAGTTACTGCTTTGCTTTGTCTGGAATCATATGAAGCTCAATTTTCACACAGTGCGTTTCATGGCAAATACGCACAGAGTTACAAAGCAGGGTTTTCGTACGAAACGGGTGTAATGGTGATGGTGTGTGAGATTAGTGTTCTGAGTGGAGTTGGTCTCACACAAGAAACTCTCTGCCCATTGATGTTGAGTAAAAGCCTCATCCACATGCTGTGTTGTGTCCCTATAGCTAACATATACTTGGTGCTGGAGCTGATGCCAGAGCCTTGCATTTCAAGGATAGCTGAAAATTGCCTTGGCGATGAAGGTATCTCTGAACGTGGAGTTCGTTGCATTTCAATGGAGCAGTTACAGCTTTGCTTTGTCTGGAATTCTCATAAAGCTCAATATAACACAGTGCGTTTTATGACAAATATGCACAGTGTGACCAAACAGGGTTTTCGTGCGAAACTGGTCTAATGGTGTAGGTGTGTGAGATTAGTGACCTGAGTGGAGTTGGTCTCACACAAGAAACTCTCTGCCCATTGATGTTGAGTAAAAGCCTCATCCACATGCTGTGTTGTGTCCGTATAGCTTGCATGTACTTGGTGCTGGAGCTGATGCCAGAGCCTTGCATTTCAAGGCTAGCTGAAAATTGCCTTGGCGATGAAGGTATCTCTGAACGTGGAGTTCGTAGCATTTCAATGGAGCAGTTACTGCTTTGCTTTGTCTGGAATCGTATAAAGTTCAATTTTACACAGTGCGTTTTATGGCAAATACGCACAATGTGAACAAAGCAGGGTTTTCATGCGAAACGGGTCTAATGGTGATGGTGTGTGAGATTAGTGTCGTGAGTGGAGTTGGTCTCACACAAGAAACATTGTGCCCTTTCGTGTTGAAGAAAAGCTACATCCACATGCTGTGCTGTGTCCCTATAGCTTGCATGTACTTAGTGCTGGAGCTGATGCCATTGCCTTGCATTTCAAGGCTAGCTGAAAATTGCCTTGGCGATGGAAGTATCTCTGAACGTGGAGTTCGTTGCATTTCAATGGAGCAGTTACAGCTTTGCTTTGTCTGGAATTCTCATAAAGCTCAATTTCAACACAGTGCGTTTTATGCCAAATATGCTCAGTGTTACGAAATAGGGTTTTCGTGCGAAACGGGTCTAATGGTGATGGTGTGTGAGGTTAGTGACCTGAGTGGAGTTGGTCTCACACAAGAAACTCTCTGCCCATTGATGTTGAGTAAAGGCCTCATCCACATGCTGTTTAGTCCATATAGCGAACATGTATTTAAAGCCGAAGTTGAAGGAAGAGACCTGCATTTCAAGGCTAGCTGAAAATTGCCTTGGCGATGGAAGTATCTCTGAACGTGGAGTTCGTTGCATTTCAATGGAGCAGTTACAGCTTTGCTTTGTCTGGAATTCTCATAAAGCTCAATTTCAACACAGTGCGTTTTATGGCAAATATGCACAGTGTGACCAAACAGGGTTTTCGTGCGAAACGGTTCTAATGGTGTAGGTGTGTGAGATTAGTGACCTGAGTGGAGTTGGTCTCACACAAGAAACTCTCTGCCCATTGATGTTGAGTAAAAGCCTCATCCACATGCTGTGTTGTGTCCGTATGGCTACCATGTATTTAAAGCTGAAGCTGATGGAAGAGACCTGCATTTCAAGGCTAGCTGAAAATTGCCTTGGCGATGAAGGTATCTCTGAACGTGGAGTTCATTGCATTTCAATGGAGCAGTTACAGCTTTGCTTTGTCTGGAATCGTATAAAGCTCAATTTTCACACAGTGCGTTTTATGGCAAATACGCACAGAGTTACAAAGCAGGGTTTTCGTGCGAAACGGGTCTAATGGTGATGGTGTGTGAGATTAGTGTCGTGAGTGGAGTTGGTCTCACACAAGAAACATTGTGCCCTTTCGTGTTGAAGAAAAGCTACATCCACATGCTGTGCTGTGTCCCTATAGCTTGCATGTACTTAGTGCTGGAGCTGATGCCATTGCCTTGCATTTCAAGGCTAGCTGAAAATTGCCTTGGCGATGAAGGTATCTCTGAACGTGGAGTTCGTTGCATTTCAATGGAGCAGTTGCAGCTTTGCTTTTTGTGGAATTCTCATAAGGCTCAATTCAATACAGTGCGTTTTATGGCAAATATGCTCAGTGTTACGAAACAGGGTTTTCGTACGAAACGGGTCTAATGGTGATGGTGTGTGAGGTTAGTGACCTGAGTGGAGTTGGTCTCACACAAGAAACTCTCTGCCCATGGATGTTGAGTAAAGGCCTCATCCACATGCTGTTTAGTTCGAATAGCTACCATGTATTTAAAGCCGAAGTTGATGTAAGAGCCTTCCATTTCAAAGCTAGCTGAAAATTGCCTTGGCGATGAAGGTATCTCTGAACGTGGAGTTCATTGCATTTCAATGGAGCAGTTACTGCTTTGCTTTGTCTGGAATCATATGAAGCTCAATTTTCACACAGTGCGTTTCATGGCAAATACGCACAGAGTTACAAAGCAGGGTTTTCGTACGAAACGGGTGTAATGGTGATGGTGTGTGAGATTAGTGTTGTGAGTGGAGTTGGTCTCACACAAGAAACTCTCTGCCCATTGATGTTGAGTAAAAGCCTCATCCACATGCTGTGTTGTGTCCCTATAGCTAACATATACTTGGTGCTGGAGCTGATGCCAGAGCCTTGCATTTCAAGGCTAGCTGAAAATTGCCTTGGCGATGAAGGTATCTCTGAACGTGGAGTTCGTTGCATTTCAATGGAGCAGTTACAGCTTTGCTTTGTCTGGAATTCTCATAAAGCTCAATATAACACAGTGCGTTTTATGACAAATATGCACAGTGTGACCAAACAGGGTTTTCGTGCGAAACGGGTCTAATGGTGTAGGTGTGTGAGATTAGTGACCTGAGTGGAGTTGGTCTCACACAAGAAACTCTCTGCCCATTGATGTTGAGTAAAAGCCTCATCCACATGCTGTGTTGTGTCCGTATAGCTTGCATGTACTTGGTGCTGGAGCTGATGCCAGAGCCTTGCATTTCAAGGCTAGCTGAAAATTGCCTTGGCGATGAAGGTATCTCTGAACGTGGAGTTCGTAGCATTTCAATGGAGCAGTTACTGCTTTGCTTTGTCTGGAATCGTATAAAGTTCAATTTTACACAGTGCGTTTTATGGCAAATACGCACAATGTGAACAAAGCAGGGTTTTCATGCGAAACGGGTCTAATGGTGATGGTGTGTGAGATTAGTGTCGTGAGTGGAGTTGGTCTCACACAAGAAACATTGTGCCCTTTCGTGTTGAAGAAAAGCTACATCCACATGCTGTGCTGTGTCCCTATAGCTTGCATGTACTTAGTGCTGGAGCTGATGCCATTGCCTTGCATTTCAAGGCTAGCTGAAAATTGCCTTGGCGATGGAAGTATCTCTGAACGTGGAGTTCGTTGCATTTCAATGGAGCAGTTACAGCTTTGCTTTGTCTGGAATTCTCATAAAGCTCAATTTCAAAACAGTGCGTTATACGCCAAATACGCACAATGTGAACAAACAGGGTTTTCGTGCGAAACGGGTCTAATGGTGATGGTGTGTGAGGTTAGTGACTTGAGTGGAGTTGGTCTCACACAAGAAACATTGTGCCTTTCGTGTTGATTAACAGCCTCATCCACATGCTGTGCTGTGTCCCTATAACTAACATGTACTTGGTGCTGGAGCTGATGCCAGAGCCTTGCATTTCAAGGCTAGCTGAAAATTGCCTTGGCGATGGAAGTATCTCTGAACGTGGAGTTCGTTGCACTTCAATGGAGCAGTTGCAGCTTTGCTTTGTGTGGAATTCTCATAAAGCTCAATTCAATACAGTGCGTTTTATAGCAAATATGCTCAGTGTTACGAAACAGGGTTTTCATACGAAACGGATCTAATGGTGATGGTGTGTGAGGTTAGTGACCTGAGTGGAGTTGGTCTCACACAAGAAACTCTCTGCCCATGGATGTTGAGTAAAAGCCTCATCCACATGCTGTGTTGTGTCCGTATAGCTACCATGTATTTAAAGCTGAAGTTGATGGAAGAGACCTGCATTTCAAGGCTAGCTGAAAATTGCCTTGGCGATGAAGGTATCTCTGAACGTGGAGTTCATTGCATTTCAATGGAGCAGTTACTGCTTTGCTTTGTCTGGAATCATATGAAGCTCAATTTTCGCACAGAGCGTTTCATGGCAAATACGCACAGAGATACAAAGCAGGGTTTTCGTGCGAAACGGGTCTAATGGTGATGGTGTGTGAGATTAGTGTTGTGAGTGGAGTTGGTCTCACACAAGAATCTCTCTGCCCATTGATGTTGAGTAAAAGCCTCATCCACATGCTGTGTTGTGTCCCTATAGCTAACATATACTTGGTGCTGGAGCTGATGCCAGAGCCTTGCATTTCAAGGCTAGCTGAAAATTGCCTTGGCGATGAAGGTATCTCTGAACGTGGAGTTCATTGCATTTCAATGGAGCAGTTACTGCTTTGCTTTGTCTGGAATCGTATAAAGCTCAATTTTCACACAGTGCGTTTTATGGCAAATACGCACAATGTGAACAAACAGGGTTTTCGTGCGAAACGGATCTAATGGTAATGGTGTGTGAGGTTAGTGACTTGAGTGGAGTTGGTCTCACACAAGAAACATTGTGCCCTTTCGTGTTGAAGAAAAGCTACATCCACATGCTGTGCTGTGTCCCTATAGCTTGCATGTACTTAGTGCTGGAGCTGATGCCATTGCCTTGCATTTCAAGGATAGCTGAAAATTGCCTTGGCGATGAAGGTATCTCTGAACGTGGAGTTCATTGCATTTCAATGGAGCAGTTACTGCTTTGCTTTGTCTGGAATCGTATAAAGCTCGATTTTCACACAGTGCGTTTTAAGGCAAATACGCACATAGTTACAAAGCAGGGTTTTCGTGCGAAACGGGTCTAATGGTGTAAGTGTGTGAGGTTAGCGACTTGAGTGGAGCTGGTCTCACACAAGAAACATTGTGCCTTTCGTTTTGAGTAACAGCCTCATCCACATGCTGTGCTGTGTCCCTATAGCTAACATGTACTTGGTGCTGGAGCTGATGCCAGAGCCTTGCATTTCAAGGCTAGCTGAAAATTGCCTTGGCGATGGAAGTATCTCTGAACATGGAGTTCGTTGCATTTCAATGGAGCAGTTGCAGCTTTGCTTTGTCTGCAATTCTCATAAAGCTCAATTTCAACACAGTGCGTTTTATGGCAAATATGCTCAGTGTTACGAAACAGGGTTTTCGTGCGAAACGGGTCTAATGGTGATGGTGTGTGAGATTAGTGACCTGAGTGGAGTTGGTCTCACACAAGAAACTCTCTGCCATTGATGTTGAGTAAAGGCCTCATCCACATGCTGTTTAGTCCGTATAGCGAACATGTATTTAAAACCGAAGTTGATGTAAGAGCCTTCCATTTCAAAGCTATCTGAAAATTGCCTTGGTGATGAAGTGTTCTCTGAACGTGGAGTTGGTTGCACTTCAATGGAGCAGTTACAGCTTTGCTTTGTGGTGTATACGCAATAAACCGGTTTTCACTGCAATGCGTTCTATGACCATTACACACACTGTGACGAAACTGTTTTTTCGTGCGAAACGGGTGTAATGGTGTAAGTGTGTGAGGTTAGTGACCTGAGTGGAGTTGGTCTCACACAAGAAACTCTCTGCCCATTGATGTTGAGTAAAGGCCTCATCCACATGCTGTTTAGTCCATATAGCGAACATGTATTTAAAGCCGAAGTTGAAGGAAGAGACCTGCATTTCAAGGCTAGCTGAAAATTGCCTTGGCGATGGAAGTATCTCTGAACGTGGAGTTCGTTGCATTTCAATGGAGCAGTTACAGCTTTGCTTTGTCTGGAATTCTCATAAAGCTCAATTTCAACACAGTGCGTTTTATGGCAAATATGCACAGTGTGACCAAACAGGGTTTTCGTGCGAAACGGGTCTAATGGTGTAGGTGTGTGAGATTAGTGACCTGAGTGGAGTTGGTCTCACACAAGAAACTCTCTGCCCATTGATGTTGAGTAAAAGCCTCATCCACATGCTGTGTTGTGTCCATATAGCTTGC
Source organism: Ochotona princeps (assembly GCF_030435755.1). Lineage (NCBI taxonomy): Eukaryota > Metazoa > Chordata > Mammalia > Lagomorpha > Ochotonidae > Ochotona > Ochotona princeps. The sequence goes on along the minus strand of NW_026699245.1, from coordinate 32,088 downwards.
ATGTACTTGGTGCTGGAGCTGATGCCAGAGCCTTGCATTTCAAGGCTAGCTGAAAATTGTCTTGGCGATGAAGGTATCTCTGAACGTGGAGTTCATTGCATTTCAATGGAGCAGTTACTGCTTTGCTTTGTCTGGAATCGTATAAAGCTCAATTTTCACACAGAGCGTTTTATGGCAAATACGCACAGAGTTACAAAGCAGGGTTTTCGTGCGAAATGGGTCTAATGGTGATGGTGTGTGAGATTAGTGACCTGAGTGGAGTTGGTCTCACACAAGAAACATTGTGCCCTTTCGTGTTGAAGAAAAGCTACATCCACATGCTGTGCTGTGTCCCTATAGCTTGCATGTACTTAGTGCTGGAGCTGATGCCATTGCCTTGCATTTCAAGGCTAGCTGAAAATTGCCTTGGCGATGAAGGTATCTCTGAACGTGGAGTTCATTGCATTTCAATGGAGCAGTTACAGCTTTGCTTTGTCTGGAATGCTCATAAAGCTCAATTTCAAAACAGTGCGTTATACGCCAAATACGCACAATGTGAACAAACAGGGTTTTCATGCGAAACGGGTCTAATGGTGATGGTGTGTGAGGTTAGTGACTTGAGTGGAGTTGGTCTCACACAAGAAACATTGTGCCTTTCGTGTTGAGTAACAGCCTCATCCACATGCTGTGCTGTGTCCCTATAGCTAACATGTACTTGGTGCTGGAGCTGATGCCAGAGCCTTGCATTTCAAGGCTAGCTGAAAATTGCCTTGGCGATGGAAGTATCTCTGAACATGGAGTTCGTTGCACTTCAATGGAGCAGTTGCAGCTTTGCTTTGTGTGGAATTCTCATAAAGCTCAATTCAATACAGTGCGTTTTATAGCAAATATGCTCAGTGTTACGAAACAGGGTTTTCGTACGAAACGGGTCTAATGGTGATGGTGTGTGAGGTTAGTGACCTGAGTGGAGTTGGTCTCACACAAGAAACTCTCTGCCCATTGATGTTGAATAAAAGCCTCATCCACATGCTGTGTTGTGTCCGTATAGCTACCATGTATTTAAAGCTGAAGTTGATGGAAGAGACCTGCATTTCAAGGCTAGCTGAAAATTGCCTTGGCGATGAAGGTATCTCTGAACGTGGAGTTCATTGCATTTCAATGGAGCAGCTACTGCTTTGCTTTGTCTGGAATCATATGAAGCTCAATTTTCACACAGTGCGTTTCATGGCAAGTACGCACAGAGATACAAAGCAGGGTTTTCGTGCGAAACGGGTCTAATGGTGATGGTGTGTGAGATTAGTGTCGTGAGTGGAGTTGGTCTCACACAAGAAACATTGTGCCCTTTCGTGTTGAAGAAAAGCTACATCCACATGCTGTGCTGTGTCCCTATAGCTTGCATGTACTTAGTGCTGGAGCTGATGCCATTGCCTTGCATTTCAAGGCTAGCTGAAAATTGCCTTGGCGATTTAAGTATCTCTGAACGTGGAGTTCGTTGCATTTCAATGGAGCAGTTACAGCTTTGCTTTGTCTGGAATTCTCATAAAGCTCAATTTCAAAACAGTGCGTTATACGCCAAATACGCACAATGTGAACAAACAGGGTTTTCGTGCGAAACGGGTCTAATGGTGATGGTGTGTGAGGTTAGTGACTTGAGTGGAGTTGGTCTCACACAAGAAACATTGTGCCTTTCGTGTTGAGTAACAGCCTCATCCACATGCTGTGCTGTGTCCCTATAACTAACATGTACTTGGTGCTGGAGCTGATGCCAGAGCCTTGCATTTCAAGGCTAGCTGAAAATTGCCTTGGCGATGGAAGTATCTCTGAACGTGGAGTTCGTTGCACTTCAATGGAGCAGTTGCAGCTTTGCTTTGTGTGGAATTCTCATAAAGCTCAATTCAATACAGTGCGTTTTATAGCAAATATGCTCAGTGTTACGAAACAGGGTTTTCATACGAAACGGGTCTAATGGTGATGGTGTGTGAGGTTAGTGACCTGAGTGGAGTTGGTCTCACACAAGAAACTCTCTGCCCATGGATGTTGAGTAAAAGCCTCATCCACATGCTGTGTTGTGTCCGTATAGCTACCATGTATTTAAAGCTGAAGTTGATGGAAGAGACCTGCATTTCAAGGCTAGCTGAAAATTGCCTTGGCGATGAAGGTATCTCTGAACGTGGAGTTCATTGCATTTCAATGGAGCAGTTACTGCTTTGCTTTGTCTGGAATCATATGAAGCTCAATTTTCGCACAGTGCGTTTCATGGCAAATACGCACAGAGATACAAAGCAGGGTTTTCGTGCGAAACGGGTCTAATGGTGATGGTGTGTGAGATTAGTGTTGTGAGTGGAGTTGGTCTCACACAAGAATCTCTCTGCCCATTGATGTTGAGTATAAGCCTCATCCACATGCTGTGTTGTGTCCCTATAGCTAACATATACTTGGTGCTGGAGCTGATGCCAGAGCCTTGCATTTCAAGGCTAGCTGAAAATTGCCTTGGCGATGAAGGTATCTCTGAACGTGGAGTTCATTGCATTTCAATGGAGCAGTTGCTGCTTTGCTTTGTCTGGAATCGTATAAAGCTCAATTTTCACACAGTGCGTTTTATGGCAAATACGCACAATGTGAACAAACAGGGTTTTCGTGCGAAACGGATCTAATGGTAATGGTGTGTGAGGTTAGTGACTTGAGTGGAGTTGGTCTCACACAAGAAACATTGTGCCCTTTCGTGTTGAAGAAAAGCTACATCCACATGCTGTGCTGTGTCCCTATAGCTTGCATGTACTTAGTGCTGGAGCTGATGCCATTGCCTTGCATTTCAAGGATAGCTGAAAATTGCCTTGGCGATGAAGGTATCTCTGAACGTGGAGTTCATTGCATTTCAATGGAGCAGTTACTGCTTTGCTTTGTCTGGAATCGTATAAAGCTCGATTTTCACACAGTGCGTTTTAAGGCAAATACGCACATAGTTACAAAGCAGGGTTTTCGTGCGAAACGGGTCTAATGGTGTAAGTGTGTGAGGTTAGCGACTTGAGTGGAGCTGGTCTCACACAAGAAACATTGTGCCTTTCGTTTTGAGTAACAGCCTCTTCCACATGCTGTGCTGTGTCCCTATAGCTAACATGTACTTGGTGCTGGAGCTGATGCCAGAGCCTTGCATTTCAAGGCTAGCTGAAAATTGCCTTGGCGATGGAAGTATCTCTGAACATGGAGTTCGTTGCATTTCAATGGAGCAGTTGCAGCTTTGCTTTGTCTGCAATTCTCATAAAGCTCAATTTCAACACAGTGCGTTTTATGGCAAATATGCTCAGTGTTACGAAACTGGGTTTTCGTGCGAAACGGGTCTAATGGTGATGGTGTGTGAGATTAGTGACCTGAGTGGAGTTGGTCTCACACAAGAAACTCTCTGCCCATTGATGTTGAGTAAAGGCCTCATCCACATGCTGTTTAGTCCGTATAGCGAACATGTATTTAAAACCGAAGTTGATGTAAGAGCCTTCCATTTCAAAGCTATCTGAAAATTGCCTTGGTGATGAAGTGTTCTCTGAACGTGGAGTTGGTTGCACTTCAATGGAGCAGTTACAGCTTTGCTTTGTGGTGTATACGCAATAAACCGGTTTTCACTGCAATGCGTTCTATGACCATTACACACACTGTGACGAAACTGTTTTTTCGTGCGAAACGGGTGTAATGGTGTAAGTGTGTGAGGTTAGTGACCTGAGTGGAGTTGGTCTCACACAAGAAACTCTCTGCCCATTGATGTTGAGTAAAGGCCTCATCCACATGCTGTTTAGTCCATATAGCGAACATGTATTTAAAGCCGAAGTTGAAGGAAGAGACCTGCATTTCAAGGCTAGCTGAAAATTGCCTTGGCGATGGAAGTATCTCTGAACGTGGAGTTCGTTGCATTTCAATGGAGCAGTTACAGCTTTGCTTTGTCTGGAATTCTCATAAAGCTCAATTTCAACACAGTGCGTTTTATGGCAAATATGCACAGTGTGACCAAACAGGGTTTTCGTGCGAAACGGTTCTAATGGTGTAGGTGTGTGAGATTAGTGACCTGAGTGGAGTTGGTCTCACACAAGAAACTCTCTGCCCATTGATGTTGAGTAAAAGCCTCATCCACATGCTGTGTTGTGTCCATATAGCTTGCATGTACTTGGTGCTGGAGCTGATGCCAGAGCCTTGCATTTCAAGGCTAGCTGAAAATTGTCTTGGCGATGAAGGTATCTCTGAACGTGGAGTTCATTGCATTTCAATGGAGCAGTTACTGCTTTGCTTTGTCTGGAATCGTATAAAGCTCAATTTTCACACAGAGCGTTTTATGGCAAATACGCACAGAGTTACAAAGCAGGGTTTTCGTGCGAAACGGGTCTAATGGTGATGGTGTGTGAGATTAGTGTCGTGAGTGGAGTTGGTCTCACACAAGAAACATTGTGCCCTTTCGTGTTGAAGAAAAGCTACATCCACATGCTGTGCTGTGTCCCTATAGCTTGCATGTACTTAGTGCTGGAGCTGATGCCATTGCCTTGCATTTCAAGGCTAGCTGAAAATTGCCTTGGCGATGAAGGTATCTCTGAACGTGGAGTTCATTGCATTTCAATGGAGCAGTTACAGCTTTGCTTTGTCTGGAATTCTCATAAAGCTCAATTTCAAAACAGTGCGTTATACGCCATATACGCACAATGTGAACAAACAGGGTTTTCATGCGAAACGGGTCTAATGGTGATGGTGTGTGAGGTTAGTGACTTGAGTGGAGTTGGTCTCACACAAGAAACATTGTGCCTTTCGTGTTGAGTAACAGCCTCATCCACATGCTGTGCTGTGTCCCTATAGCTAACATGTACTTGGTGCTGGAGCTGATGCCAGAGCCTTGCATTTCAAGGCTAGCTGAAAATTGCCTTGGCGATGGAAGTATCTCTGAACATGGAGTTCGTTGCACTTCAATGGAGCAGTTGCAGCTTTGCTTTGTGTGGAATTCTCATAAAGCTCAATTCAATACAGTGCGTTTTATAGCAAATATGCTCAGTGTTACGAAACAGGGTTTTCGTACGAAACGGGTCTAATGGTGATGGTGTGTGAGGTTAGTGACCTGAGTGGAGTTGGTCTCACACAAGAAACTCTCTGCCCATTGATGTTGAGTAAAAGCCTCATCCACATGCTGTGTTGTGTCCGTATAGCTACCATGTATTTAAAGCTGAAGTTGATGGAAGAGACCTGCATTTCAAGGCTAGCTGAAAATTGCCTTGGCGATGAAGGTATCTCTGAACGTGGAGTTCATTGCATTTCAATGGAGCAGCTACTGCTTTGCTTTGTCTGGAATCATATGAAGCTCAATTTTCACACAGTGCGTTTCATGGCAAGTACGCACAGAGATACAAAGCAGGGTTTTCGTGCGAAACGGGTCTAATGGTGATGGTGTGTGAGATTAGTGTCGTGAGTGGAGTTGGTCTCACACAAGAAACATTGTGCCCTTTCGTGTTGAAGAAAAGCTACATCCACATGCTGTGCTGTGTCCCTATAGCTTGCATGTCCTTAGTGCTGGAGCTGATTGCATTGCCTTGCATTTCAAGGCTAGCTGAAAATTGCCTTGGCGATGAAGGTATCTCTGAACGTGGAGTTCATTGCATTTCAATGGAGCAGTTACAGCTTTGCTTTGTCTGGAATTCTCATAAAGCTCAATTTCACAACAGAGCGTTATACGCCAAATACGCACAATGTGAACACACAGGGTTTTCGTGCGAAACGGGTCTAATGGTGATGGTGTGTGAGGTTAGTGACTTGAGTGGAGTTGGCCTCACACAAGAAACATTGTGCCTTTCGTGTTGAGTAACAGCCTCATCCACATGCTGTGCTGTGTCCCTATAACTAACATGTACTTGGTGCTGGAGCTGATGCCAGAGCCTTGCATTTCAAGGCTAGCTGAAAATTGCCTTGGCGATGGAAGTATCTCTGAACGTGGAGTTCGTTGCACTTCAATGGAGCAGTTGCAGCTTTGCTTTGTGTGGAATTCTCATAAAGCTCTATTCAATACAGTGCGTTTTATAGCAAATATGCTCAGTGTTACGAAACAGGGTTTTCATACGAAACGGGTCTAATGGTGATGGTGTGTGAGGTTAGTGACCTGAGTGGAGTTGGTCTCACACAAGAAACTCTCTGCCCATGGATGTTGAGTAAAAGCCTCATCCACATGCTGTGTTGTGTCCGTATAGCTACCATGTATTTAAAGCTGAAGTTGATGGAAGAGACCTGCATTTCAAGGCTAGCTGAAAATTGCCTTGGCGATGAAGGTATCTCTGAACGTGGAGTTCATTGCATTTCAATGGAGCAGTTACTGCTTTGCTTTGTCTGGAATCATATGAAGCTCAATTTTCGCACAGTGCGTTTCATGGCAAATACGCACAGAGATACAAAGCAGGTTTTTCGTGCGAAACGGGTCTAATGGTGATGGTGTGTGAGATTAGTGTTGTGAGTGGAGTTGGTCTCACACAAGAATCTCTCTGCCCATTGATGTTGAGTAAAAGCCTCATCCACTTGCTGTGTTGTGTCCCTATAGCTAACATATACTTGGTGCTGGAGCTGATGCCAGAGCCTTGCATTTCAAGGCTAGCTGAAAATTGCCTTGGCGATGAAGGTATCTCTGAACGTGGAGTTCATTGCATTTCAATGGAGCAGTTACTGCTTTGCTTTGTCTGGAATTGTATAAAGCTCAATTTTCACACAGTGCGTTTTATGGCAAATACGCACAATGTGAACAAACAGGGTTTTCGTGCGAAACGGATCTAATGGTAATGGTGTGTGAGGTTAGTGACTTGAGTGGAGTTGGTCTCACACAAGAAACATTGTGCCCTTTCGTGTTGAAGAAAAGCTACATCCACATGCTGTGCTGTGTCCCTATAGCTTGCATGTACTTAGTGCTGGAGCTGATGCCATTGCCTTGCATTTCAAGGATAGCTGAAAATTGCCTTGGCGATGAAGGTATCTCTGAACGTGGAGTTCATTGCATTTCAATGGAGCAGTTACTGCTTTGCTTTGTCTGGAATCGTATAAAGCTCGATTTTCACACAGTGCGTTTTAAGGCAAATACGCACATAGTTAAAAAGCAGGGTTTTCGTGCGAAACGGGTCTAATGGTGTAAGTGTGTGAGGTTAGCGACTTGAGTGGAGCTGGTCTCACACAAGAAACATTGTGCCTTTCGTTTTGAGTAACAGCCTCATCCACATGCTGTGCTGTGTCCCTATAGCTAACATGTACTTGGTGCTGGAGCTGATGCCAGAGCCTTGCATTTCAAGGCTAGCTGAAAATTGCCTTGGCGATGGAAGTATCTCTGAACATGGAGTTCGTTGCATTTCAATGGAGCAGTTGCAGCTTTGCTTTGTCTGCAATTCTCATAAAGCTCAATTTCAACACAGTGCGTTTTATGGCAAATATGCTCAGTGTTACGAAACAGGGTTTTCGTGCGAAACGGGTCTAATGGTGATGGTGTGTGAGATTAGTGACCTGAGTGGAGTTGGTCTCACACAAGAAACTCTCTGCCCATTGATGTTGAGTAAAGGCCTCATCCACATGCTGTTTAGTCCGTATAGCGAACATGTATTTAAAACCGAAGTTGATGTAAGAGCCTTCCATTTCAAAGCTATCTGAAAATTGCCTTGGTGATGAAGTGTTCTCTGAACGTGGAGTTGGTTGCACTTCAATGGAGCAGTTACAGCTTTGCTTTGTGGTGTATACGCAATAAACCGGTTTTCACTGCAATGCGTTCTATGACCATTACACACACTGTGACGAAACTGTTTTTTCGTGCGAAACGGGTGTAATGGTGTAAGTGTGTGAGGTTAGTGACCTGAGTGGAGTTGGTCTCACACAAGAAACTCTCTGCCCATTGATGTTGAGTAAAGGCCTCATCCACATGCTGTTTAGTCCATATAGCGAACATGTATTTAAAGCCGAAGTTGAAGGAAGAGACCTGCATTTCAAGGTTAGCTGAAAATTGCCTTGGCGATGGAAGTATCTCTGAACGTGGAGTTCGTTGCATTTCAATGGAGCAGTTACAGCTTTGCTTTGTCTGGAATTCTCATAAAGCTCAATTTCAACACAGTGCGTTTTATGGCAAATATGCACAGTGTGACCAAACAGGGTTTTCGTGCGAAACAGTTCTAATGGTGTAGGTGTGTGAGATTAGTGACCTGAGTGGAGTTGGTCTCACACAAGAAACTCTCTGCCCATTGATGTTGAGTAAAAGCCTCATCCACATGCTGTGTTGTGTCCATATAGCTTGCATGTACTTGGTGCTGGAGCTGATGCCAGAGCCTTGCATTTCAAGGCTAGCTGAAAATTGTCTTGGCGATGAAGGTATCTCTGAACGTGGAGTTCATTGCATTTCAATGGAGCAGTTACTGCTTTGCTTTGTCTGGAATCGTATAAAGCTCAATTTTCACACAGAGCGTTTTATGGCAAATACGCACAGAGTTACAAAGCAGGGTTTTCGTGCGAAATGGGTCTAATGGTGATGGTGTGTGAGATTAGTGTCGTGAGTGGAGTTGGTCTCACACAAGAAACATTGTGCCCTTTCGTGTTGAAGAAAAGCTACATCCACATGCTGTGCTGTGTCCCTATAGCTTGCATGTACTTAGTGCTGGAGCTGATGCCATTGCCTTGCATTTCAAGGCTAGCTGAAAATTGCCTTGGCGATGAAGGTATCTCTGAACGTGGAGTTCATTGCATTTCAATGGAGCAGTTACAGCTTTGCTTTGTCTGGAATGCTCATAAAGCTCAATTTCAAAACAGTGCGTTATACGCCAAATACGCACAATGTGAACAAACAGGGTTTTCATGCGAAACGGGTCTAATGGTGATGGTGTGTGAGGTTAGTGACTTGAGTGGAGTTGGTCTCACACAAGAAACATTGTGCCTTTCGTGTTGAGTAACAGCCTCATCCACATGCTGTGCTGTGTCCCTATAGCTAACATGTACTTGGTGCTGGAGCTGATGCCAGAGCCTTGCATTTCAAGGCTAGCTGAAAATTGCCTTGGCGATGGAAGTATCTCTGAACATGGAGTTCGTTGCACTTCAATGGAGCAGTTGCAGCCTTGCTTTGTGTGGAATTCTCATAAAGCTCAATTCAATACAGTGCGTTTTATAGCAAATATGCTCAGTGTTACGAAACAGGGTTTTCGTACGAAACGGGTCTAATGGTGATGGTGTGTGAGGTTAGTGACCTGAGTGGAGTTGGTCTCACACAAGAAACTCTCTGCCCATTGATGTTGAGTAAAAGCCGCATCCACATGCTGTGTTGTGTCCGTATAGCTACCATGTATTTAAAGCTGAAGTTGATGGAAGAGACCTGCATTTCAAGGCTAGCTGAAAATTGCCTTGGCGATGAAGGTATCTCTGAACGTGGAGTTCATTGCATTTCAATGGAGCAGCTACTGCTTTGCTTTGTCTGGAATCATATGAAGCTCAATTTTCACACAGTGCGTTTCATGGCAAGTACGCACAGAGATACAAAGCAGGGTTTTCGTGCGAAACGGGTCTAATGGTGATGGTGTGTGAGATTAGTGTCGTGAGTGGAGTTGGTCTCACACAAGAAACATTGTGCCCTTTCGTGTTGAAGAAAAGCTACATCCACATGCTGTGCTGTGTCCCTATAGCTTGCATGTACTTAGTGCTGGAGCTGATGCCATTGCCTTGCATTTCAAGGCTAGCTGAAATTTGCCTTGGCGATGAAGGTATCTCTGAACGTGGAGTTCATTGCATTTCAATGGAGCAGTTACAGCTTTGCTTTGTCTGGAATTCTCATAAAGCTCAATTTCACAACAGTGCGTTATACGCCAAATACGCACAATGTGAACACACAGGGTTTTCGTGCGAAACGGGTCTAATGGTGATGGTGTGTGAGGTTAGTGACTTGAGTGGAGTTGGTCTCACACAAGAAACATTGTGCCCTTTCGTGTTGAGTAACAGCCTCATCCACATGCTGTGCTGTGTCCCTATAACTAACATGTACTTGGTGCTGGAGCTGATGCCAGAGCCTTGCATTTCAAGGCTAGCTGAAAATTGCCTTGGCGATGGAAGTATCTCTGAACATGGAGTTCGTTGCATTTCAATGGAGCAGTTGCAGCTTTGCTTTGTGTGGAATTCTCATAAAGCTCAATTCAATACAGTGCGTTTTATGGCAAATATGCTCAGTGTTAGGAAATAGGGTTTTCGTACGAAACGGGTCTAATGGTGATGGTGTGTGAGGTTAGTGACCTGAGTGGAGTTGGTCTCACACAAGAAACTCTCTGCCCATGGATGTTGAGTAAAAGCCTCATCCACATGCTGTGTTGTGTCCGTATAGCTACCATGTATTTAAAGCTGAAGTTGAAGGAAGAGACCTGCATTTCAAGGCTAGCTGAAAATTGCCTTGGCGATGAAGGTATCTCTGAACGTGGAGTTCATTGCATTTCAATGGAGCAGTTACTGCTTTGCTTTGTCTGGAATCATATGAAGCTCAATTTTCACACAGTGCGTTTCATGGCAAATACGCACAGAGTTACAAAGCAGGGTTTTCGTGCGAAACGGGTCTAATGGTGATGGTGTGTGAGATTAGTGTTGTGAGTGGAGTTGGTCTCACACAAGAAACTCTCTGCCCATTGATGTTGAGTAAAAGCCTCATCCACATGCTGTGTTGTGTCCCTATAGCTAACATATACTTGGTGCTGGAGCTGATGCCAGAGCCTTGCATTTCAAGGCTAGCTGAAAATTGCCTTGGCGATGAAGGTATCTCTGAACGTGGAGTTTGTTGCATTTCAATGGAGCAGTTACAGCTTTGCTTTGTCTGGAATTCTCATAAAGCTCAATTTCAACACAGTGCGTTTTATGACAAATATGCACAGTGTGACCAAAACAGGGTTTTCGTGCGAAACGGTTCTAATGGTGTAGGTGTGTGAGATTAGTGACCTGAGTGGAGTTGGTCTCACACAAGAAACTCTCTGCCCATTGATGTTGAGTAAAAGCCTCATCCACATGCTGTGTTGTGTCCGTATAGCTTGCATGTACTTGGTGCTGGAGCTGATGCCAGAGCCTTGCATTTCAAGGCTAGCTGAAAATTGCCTTGGCGATGAAGGTATCTCTGAACGTGGAGTTCATTGCATTTCAATGGAGCAGTTACAGGTTTGCTGTGTCTGGAATTCTCATAAAGCTCAATTTCAACACAGTGCGTTTTATGCCAAATACGCACAATGTGAACAAACAGGGTTTTCGTGCGAAACGGGTCTAATGGTGTAAGTGTGTGAGGTTAGTGACTTGAGAGGAGTTGGTCTCACAAAAGAAACATTGTGCCCTTTCGTGTTGAAGAAAAGCTACATCCACATGCTGTGCTTTGTCCCTATAGCTTGCATGTACTTAGTGCTGGAGCTGATGCCAGAGCCTTGCATTTCAAGGCTAGCTGAAATTTGCCTTGGCGATGAAGGTATCTCTGAACGTGGAGTTCGTTGCATTTCAATTGAGCAGTTACTGCTTTGCTTTGTCTGGAATCGTATAAAGCTCAATTTTCACAAAGTGCGTTTTATGGCAAATACGCACAGAGTTACAAAGCAGGGTTTTCGTGCGAAACGGGTCTAATGGTGATGGTGTGTGAGATTAGTGTCGTGAGTGGAGTTGGTCTCACACAAGAAACATTGTGCCCTTTCGTGTTGAGTAAAAGCCTCATCCACATGCTGTGCTGTGTCCCTATAACTAACATGTACTTGGTGCTGGAGCTGATGCCAGAGCCTTGCATTTCAAGGCTAGCTGAAAATTGCCTTGGCGATGAAGGTATCTCTGAATGTGGAGTTCATTGCATTTCAATGGAGCAGTTGCAGCTTTGCTTTGTGTGGAATTGTATAAAGCTCAATTTTCACACAGTGCGTTTTATGGCAAATATGCTCAGTGTTACGAAACAGGTTTTTCGTGCAAAACGGGTCTAATGGTGATGGTGTGTTAGGTTAGTGACCTGAGGGGAGTTGGTCTCACACAAGAAACTCTCTGCCCATTGATGTTGAGTAAAAGCCTCATCCACATGCTGTTTAGTCCGTATAGCGAACATGTATTTAAAGCCAAAGTTGATGTAAGAGCCTTCCATTTCAAAGCTAACTGAAAATTGCCTTGGTGATGAAGTGTTCTCTGAACGTGGAGTTGGTTGCACTTCAATGGAGCAGTTACAGCTTTGCTTTGTGGTGTATACGCAATAAACCAGTTTTCACTGCAATGCGTTCTATGACCATTACACACACTGTGACGAAACTGTTTTTTCGTGCGAAACGGGTGTAATGGTGTAGGTGTGTGAGGTTAGTGACCTGAGTGGAGTTGGTCACACACAGAAACATTGTGCCCTTTTGTGTTGAATAAAGCCTCATCCACATGCTGTGTTGTGTCCGTATAGCTAGCATGCATTTAAAGCTGAAGTTGAAGGAAGAGACCTGCATTTCAAGTTTAGCTGAAAATTGCCTTGGCGATGAAGGTATCTCTGAACGTGGAGTTCATTGCATTTCAATGGAGCAGTTACAGCTTTGCTGTGTCTGGAATTCTCATAAAGCTCAATTTCAAAACAGTGCGTTTTATGACAAATATGCACAGTGTGACCAAAAGGTTTTTCGTGCGAAACGGGTCTACTGGTGATGGTGTGTGAGGTTAGCGACTTGAGTGGAGTTGTTCTCTCACAAGAAACATTGTGCCCTTTCGTGTTGAATAACAGCCTCATCCACATGCTGTGCTGTGTCCCTATAGCTAACATGTGCTTGGTGCTGGAGCTGATGCCAGAGCCTTGCATTTCAAGGCTAGCTGAAAATTGCCTTGGCGATGGAAGTATCTCTGAACATGGAGTTCGTTGCATTTCAAAGGAGCAGTTGCAGCTTTGCTTTGTGTGGAATTCTCATAAAGCTCAATTTCAACACAGTGCGTTTTATGGCAAATATGCTCAGTGTTACGAAACAGGTTTTTCGTGCAAAACGGGTCTAATGGTGATGGTGTGTGAGGTTAGTGACCTGAGTGGAGTTGGTCTCACACAAGAAACTCTCTGCCCATTGATGTTGAGTAAAAGCCTCATCCACATGCTGTGTTGTGTCCGTATAGCTTGCATGTACTTGGTGCTGGAGCTGATGTCAGAGCCTTGCATTTCAAGGCTAGCTGAAAATTGCCTTGGCGATGGAAGTATCTCTGAATATGGAGTTCGTTGCATTTCAATGGAGCAGTTACTGCTTTGCTTTGTCTGGAATCGTATAAAGCTCAATTTTCACACAGTGCGTTTTATGGCAAATACGCCCAGAGTTACAAAGCAGGGTTTTCGTGCGAAACGGGTCTAATGGTGATGGTGTGTGAGATTAGTGTCGTGAGTGGAGTTGGTCTCACACAAGAAACATTGTGCCCTTTCGTGTTGAGTAAAAGCCTCATCCACTTGCTGTGGTGTGTCCCTATAGCTAACATGTACTTGGTGCTGAAGCTGATGCCAGAGCCTTGCATTTCAAGGCTAGCTGAAAATTGCCTTGGCGATGAAGGTATCTCTGAACGTGCAGTTCATTGCATTTCAATGGAGCAGTTACAGCTTTGCTTTGTGTGGAATTCTCATAAAGCTCAATTTCAACACAGTGCGTTTTATGCCAAATACGCACAGTAGGAACACACAGGTTTTCGTGCGAAACGGATCTAATGGTAATGGTGTGTGAGATTAGTGTTGTGAGTGGAGTTGGTCTCACACAAGAAACATTGTGCCCTTTCGTGTTGAAGAAAAGCTACATCCACATGCTGTGCTGTGTCCCTATAGCTTGCATGTACTTAGTGCTGGAGCTGATGCCATTGCCTTGCATTTCAAGGATAGCTGAAAATTGCCTTGGCGATGAAGCTATCTCTGAACGTGGAGTTCATTGCATTTCAATGGAGCAGTTACTGCTTTGCTTTGCCTGGAATCGTATAAAGCTCGATTTTCACACAGTGCGTTTTAAGGCAAATACGCACATAGTTACAAAGCAGGGTTTTCGTGCGAAACGGGTCTAATGGTGTAAGTGTGTGAGGTTAGCGACTTGAGTGGAGCTGGTCTCACACAAGAAACATTGTGCCTTTCGTTTTGAGTAACAGCCTCATCCACATGCTGTGCTGTGTCCCTATAGCTAACATGTACTTGGTGCTGGAGCTGATGCCAGAGCCTTGCATTTCAAGGCTAGCTGAAAATTGCCTTGGCGATGGAAGTATCTCTGAACATGGAGTTCGTTGCATTTCAATGGAGCAGTTGCAGCTTTGCTTTGTCTGCAATTCTCATAAAGCTCAATTTCAACACAGTGCGTTTTATGGCAAATATGCTCAGTGTTACGAAACAGGGTTTTCGTGTGAAACGGGTCTAATGGTGATGGTGTGTGAGATTAGTGACCTGAGTGGAGTTGGTCTCACACAAGAAACTCTCTGCCCATTGATGTTGAGTAAAGGCCTCATCCACATGCTGTTTAGTCCGTATAGCGAACATGTATTTAAAACCGAAGTTGATGTAAGAGCCTTCCATTTCAAAGCTATCTGAAAATTGCCTTGGTGATGAAGTGTTCTCTGAACGTGGAGTTGGTTGCACTTCAATGGAGCAGTTACAGCTTTGCTTTGTGGTGTATACGCAATAAACCGGTTTTCACTGCAATGCGTTCTATGACCATTACACACACTGTGACGAAACTGTTTTTTCGTGCGAAACGGGTGTAATGGTGTAAGTGTGTGAGGTTAGTGACCTGAGTGGAGTTGGTCTCACACAAGAAACTCTCTGCCCATTGATGTTGAGTAAAGGCCTCATCCACATGCTGTTTAGTCCATATAGCGAACATGTATTTAAAGCCGAAGTTGAAGGAAGAGACCTGCATTTCAAGGCTAGCTGAAAATTGCCTTGGCGATGGAAGTATCTCTGAACGTGGAGTTCGTTGCATTTCAATGGAGCAGTTACAGCTTTGCTTTGTCTGGAATTCTCATAAAGCTCAATTTCAACACAGTGCGTTTTATGGCAAATATGCACAGTGTGACCAAACAGGGTTTTCGTGCGAAACGGTTCTAATGGTGTAGGTGTGTGAGATTAGTGACCTGAGTGGAGTTGGTCTCACACAAGAAACTCTCTGCCCATTGATGTTGAGTAAAAGCCTCATCCACATGCTGTGTTGTGTCCATATAGCTTGCATGTACTTGGTGCTGGAGCTGATGCCAGAGCCTTGCATTTCAAGGCTAGCTGAAAATTGTCTTGGCGATGAAGGTATCTCTGAACGTGGAGTTCATTGCATTTCAATGGAGCAGTTACTGCTTTGCTTTGTCTGGAATCGTATAAAGCTCAATTTTCACACAGAGCGTTTTATGGCAAATACGCACAGAGTTACAAAGCAGGGTTTTCGTGCGAAATGGGTCTAATGGTGATGGTGTGTGAGATTAGTGTCGTGAGTGGAGTTGGTCTCACACAAGAAACATTGTGCCCTTTCGTGTTGAAGAAAAGCTACATCCACATGCTGTGCTGTGTCCCTATAGCTTGCATGTACTTAGTGCTGGAGCTGATGCCATTGCCTTGCATTTCAAGGCTAGCTGAAAATTGCCTTGGCGATGAAGGTATCTCTGAACGTGGAGTTCATTGCATTTCAATGGAGCAGTTACAGCTTTGCTTTGTCTGGAATGCTCATAAAGCTCAATTTCAAAACAGTGCGTTATACGCCAAATACGCACAATGTGAACAAACAGGGTTTTCATGCGAAACGGGTCTAATGGTGATGGTGTGTGAGGTTAGTGACTTGAGTGGAGTTGGTCTCACACAAGAAACATTGTGCCTTTCGTGTTGAGTAACAGCCTCATCCACATGCTGTGCTGTGTCCCTATAGCTAACATGTACTTGGTGCTGGAGCTGATGCCAGAGCCTTGCATTTCAAGGCTAGCTGAAAATTGCCTTGGCGATGGAAGTATCTCTGAACATGGAGTTCGTTGCACTTCAATGGAGCAGTTGCAGCCTTGCTTTGTGTGGAATTCTCATAAAGCTCAATTCAATACAGTGCGTTTTATAGCAAATATGCTCAGTGTTACGAAACAGGGTTTTCGTACGAAACGGGTCTAATGGTGATGGTGTGTGAGGTTAGTGACCTGAGTGGAGTTGGTCTCACACAAGAAACTCTCTGCCCATTGATGTTGAGTAAAAGCCGCATCCACATGCTGTGTTGTGTCCGTATAGCTACCATGTATTTAAAGCTGAAGTTGATGGAAGAGACCTGCATTTCAAGGCTAGCTGAAAATTGCCTTGGCGATGAAGGTATCTCTGAACGTGGAGTTCATTGCATTTCAATGGAGCAGCTACTGCTTTGCTTTGTCTGGAATCATATGAAGCTCAATTTTCACACAGTGCGTTTCATGGCAAGTACGCACAGAGATACAAAGCAGGGTTTTCGTGCGAAACGGGTCTAATGGTGATGGTGTGTGAGATTAGTGTCGTGAGTGGAGTTGGTCTCACACAAGAAACATTGTGCCCTTTCGTGTTGAAGAAAAGCTACATCCACATGCTGTGCTGTGTCCCTATAGCTTGCATGTACTTAGTGCTGGAGCTGATGCCATTGCCTTGCATTTCAAGGCTAGCTGAAATTTGCCTTGGCGATGAAGGTATCTCTGAACGTGGAGTTCATTGCATTTCAATGGAGCAGTTACAGCTTTGCTTTGTCTGGAATTCTCATAAAGCTCAATTTCACAACAGTGCGTTATACGCCAAATACGCACAATGTGAACACACAGGGTTTTCGTGCGAAACGGGTCTAATGGTGATGGTGTGTGAGGTTAGTGACTTGAGTGGAGTTGGTCTCACACAAGAAACATTGTGCCCTTTCGTGTTGAGTAACAGCCTCATCCACATGCTGTGCTGTGTCCCTATAACTAACATGTACTTGGTGCTGGAGCTGATGCCAGAGCCTTGCATTTCAAGGCTAGCTGAAAATTGCCTTGGCGATGGAAGTATCTCTGAACATGGAGTTCGTTGCATTTCAATGGAGCAGTTGCAGCTTTGCTTTGTGTGGAATTCTCATAAAGCTCAATTCAATACAGTGCGTTTTATGGCAAATATGCTCAGTGTTAGGAAATAGGGTTTTCGTACGAAACGGGTCTAATGGTGATGGTGTGTGAGGTTAGTGACCTGAGTGGAGTTGGTCTCACACAAGAAACTCTCTGCCCATGGATGTTGAGTAAAAGCCTCATCCACATGCTGTGTTGTGTCCGTATAGCTACCATGTATTTAAAGCTGAAGTTGAAGGAAGAGACCTGCATTTCAAGGCTAGCTGAAAATTGCCTTGGCGATGAAGGTATCTCTGAACGTGGAGTTCATTGCATTTCAATGGAGCAGTTACTGCTTTGCTTTGTCTGGAATCATATGAAGCTCAATTTTCACACAGTGCGTTTCATGGCAAATACGCACAGAGTTACAAAGCAGGGTTTTCGTGCGAAACGGGTCTAATGGTGATGGTGTGTGAGATTAGTGTTGTGAGTGGAGTTGGTCTCACACAAGAAACTCTCTGCCCATTGATGTTGAGTAAAAGCCTCATCCACATGCTGTGTTGTGTCCCTATAGCTAACATATACTTGGTGCTGGAGCTGATGCCAGAGCCTTGCATTTCAAGGCTAGCTGAAAATTGCCTTGGCGATGAAGGTATCTCTGAACGTGGAGTTTGTTGCATTTCAATGGAGCAGTTACAGCTTTGCTTTGTCTGGAATTCTCATAAAGCTCAATTTCAACACAGTGCGTTTTATGACAAATATGCACAGTGTGACCAAAACAGGGTTTTCGTGCGAAACGGTTCTAATGGTGTAGGTGTGTGAGATTAGTGACCTGAGTGGAGTTGGTCTCACACAAGAAACTCTCTGCCCATTGATGTTGAGTAAAAGCCTCATCCACATGCTGTGTTGTGTCCGTATAGCTTGCATGTACTTGGTGCTGGAGCTGATGCCAGAGCCTTGCATTTCAAGGCTAGCTGAAAATTGCCTTGGCGATGAAGGTATCTCTGAACGTGGAGTTCATTGCATTTCAATGGAGCAGTTACAGGTTTGCTGTGTCTGGAATTCTCATAAAGCTCAATTTCAACACAGTGCGTTTTATGCCAAATACGCACAATGTGAACAAACAGGGTTTTCGTGCGAAACGGGTCTAATGGTGTAAGTGTGTGAGGTTAGTGACTTGAGAGGAGTTGGTCTCACAAAAGAAACATTGTGCCCTTTCGTGTTGAAGAAAAGCTACATCCACATGCTGTGCTTTGTCCCTATAGCTTGCATGTACTTAGTGCTGGAGCTGATGCCAGAGCCTTGCATTTCAAGGCTAGCTGAAATTTGCCTTGGCGATGAAGGTATCTCTGAACGTGGAGTTCGTTGCATTTCAATTGAGCAGTTACTGCTTTGCTTTGTCTGGAATCGTATAAAGCTCAATTTTCACAAAGTGCGTTTTATGGCAAATACGCACAGAGTTACAAAGCAGGGTTTTCGTGCGAAACGGGTCTAATGGTGATGGTGTGTGAGATTAGTGTCGTGAGTGGAGTTGGTCTCACACAAGAAACATTGTGCCCTTTCGTGTTGAGTAAAAGCCTCATCCACATGCTGTGCTGTGTCCCTATAACTAACATGTACTTGGTGCTGGAGCTGATGCCAGAGCCTTGCATTTCAAGGCTAGCTGAAAATTGCCTTGGCGATGAAGGTATCTCTGAATGTGGAGTTCATTGCATTTCAATGGAGCAGTTGCAGCTTTGCTTTGTGTGGAATTGTATAAAGCTCAATTTTCACACAGTGCGTTTTATGGCAAATATGCTCAGTGTTACGAAACAGGTTTTTCGTGCAAAACGGGTCTAATGGTGATGGTGTGTTAGGTTAGTGACCTGAGGGGAGTTGGTCTCACACAAGAAACTCTCTGCCCATTGATGTTGAGTAAAAGCCTCATCCACATGCTGTTTAGTCCGTATAGCGAACATGTATTTAAAGCCAAAGTTGATGTAAGAGCCTTCCATTTCAAAGCTAACTGAAAATTGCCTTGGTGATGAAGTGTTCTCTGAACGTGGAGTTGGTTGCACTTCAATGGAGCAGTTACAGCTTTGCTTTGTGGTGTATACGCAATAAACCAGTTTTCACTGCAATGCGTTCTATGACCATTACACACACTGTGACGAAACTGTTTTTTCGTGCGAAACGGGTGTAATGGTGTAGGTGTGTGAGGTTAGTGACCTGAGTGGAGTTGGTCACACACAGAAACATTGTGCCCTTTTGTGTTGAATAAAGCCTCATCCACATGCTGTGTTGTGTCCGTATAGCTAGCATGCATTTAAAGCTGAAGTTGAAGGAAGAGACCTGCATTTCAAGTTTAGCTGAAAATTGCCTTGGCGATGAAGGTATCTCTGAACGTGGAGTTCATTGCATTTCAATGGAGCAGTTACAGCTTTGCTGTGTCTGGAATTCTCATAAAGCTCAATTTCAAAACAGTGCGTTTTATGACAAATATGCACAGTGTGACCAAAAGGTTTTTCGTGCGAAACGGGTCTACTGGTGATGGTGTGTGAGGTTAGCGACTTGAGTGGAGTTGTTCTCTCACAAGAAACATTGTGCCCTTTCGTGTTGAATAACAGCCTCATCCACATGCTGTGCTGTGTCCCTATAGCTAACATGTGCTTGGTGCTGGAGCTGATGCCAGAGCCTTGCATTTCAAGGCTAGCTGAAAATTGCCTTGGCGATGGAAGTATCTCTGAACATGGAGTTCGTTGCATTTCAAAGGAGCAGTTGCAGCTTTGCTTTGTGTGGAATTCTCATAAAGCTCAATTTCAACACAGTGCGTTTTATGGCAAATATGCTCAGTGTTACGAAACAGGTTTTTCGTGCAAAACGGGTCTAATGGTGATGGTGTGTGAGGTTAGTGACCTGAGTGGAGTTGGTCTCACACAAGAAACTCTCTGCCCATTGATGTTGAGTAAAAGCCTCATCCACATGCTGTGTTGTGTCCGTATAGCTTGCATGTACTTGGTGCTGGAGCTGATGTCAGAGCCTTGCATTTCAAGGCTAGCTGAAAATTGCCTTGGCGATGGAAGTATCTCTGAATATGGAGTTCGTTGCATTTCAATGGAGCAGTTACTGCTTTGCTTTGTCTGGAATCGTATAAAGCTCAATTTTCACACAGTGCGTTTTATGGCAAATACGCCCAGAGTTACAAAGCAGGGTTTTCGTGCGAAACGGGTCTAATGGTGATGGTGTGTGAGATTAGTGTCGTGAGTGGAGTTGGTCTCACACAAGAAACATTGTGCCCTTTCGTGTTGAGTAAAAGCCTCATCCACTTGCTGTGGTGTGTCCCTATAGCTAACATGTACTTGGTGCTGAAGCTGATGCCAGAGCCTTGCATTTCAAGGCTAGCTGAAAATTGCCTTGGCGATGAAGGTATCTCTGAACGTGCAGTTCATTGCATTTCAATGGAGCAGTTACAGCTTTGCTTTGTGTGGAATTCTCATAAAGCTCAATTTCAACACAGTGCGTTTTATGCCAAATACGCACAGTAGGAACACACAGGTTTTCGTGCGAAACGGATCTAATGGTAATGGTGTGTGAGATTAGTGTTGTGAGTGGAGTTGGTCTCACACAAGAAACATTGTGCCCTTTCGTGTTGAAGAAAAGCTACATCCACATGCTGTGCTGTGTCCCTATAGCTTGCATGTACTTAGTGCTGGAGCTGATGCCATTGCCTTGCATTTCAAGGATAGCTGAAAATTGCCTTGGCGATGAAGCTATCTCTGAACGTGGAGTTCATTGCATTTCAATGGAGCAGTTACTGCTTTGCTTTGCCTGGAATCGTATAAAGCTCGATTTTCACACAGTGCGTTTTAAGGCAAATACGCACATAGTTACAAAGCAGGGTTTTCGTGCGAAACGGGTCTAATGGTGTAAGTGTGTGAGGTTAGCGACTTGAGTGGAGCTGGTCTCACACAAGAAACATTGTGCCTTTCGTTTTGAGTAACAGCCTCATCCACATGCTGTGCTGTGTCCCTATAGCTAACATGTACTTGGTGCTGGAGCTGATGCCAGAGCCTTGCATTTCAAGGCTAGCTGAAAATTGCCTTGGCGATGGAAGTATCTCTGAACATGGAGTTCGTTGCATTTCAATGGAGCAGTTGCAGCTTTGCTTTGTCTGCAATTCTCATAAAGCTCAATTTCAACACAGTGCGTTTTATGGCAAATATGCTCAGTGTTACGAAACAGGGTTTTCGTGTGAAACGGGTCTAATGGTGATGGTGTGTGAGATTAGTGACCTGAGTGGAGTTGGTCTCACACAAGAAACTCTCTGCCCATTGATGTTGAGTAAAGGCCTCATCCACATGCTGTTTAGTCCGTATAGCGAACATGTATTTAAAACCGAAGTTGATGTAAGAGCCTTCCATTTCAAAGCTATCTGAAAATTGCCTTGGTGATGAAGTGTTCTCTGAACGTGGAGTTGGTTGCACTTCAATGGAGCAGTTACAGCTTTGCTTTGTGGTGTATACGCAATAAACCGGTTTTCACTGCAATGCGTTCTATGACCATTACACACACTGTGACGAAACTGTTTTTTCGTGCGAAACGGGTGTAATGGTGTAAGTGTGTGAGGTTAGTGACCTGAGTGGAGTTGGTCTCACACAAGAAACTCTCTGCCCATTGATGTTGAGTAAAGGCCTCATCCACATGCTGTTTAGTCCATATAGCGAACATGTATTTAAAGCCGAAGTTGAAGGAAGAGACCTGCATTTCAAGGCTAGCTGAAAATTGCCTTGGCGATGGAAGTATCTCTGAACGTGGAGTTCGTTGCATTTCAATGGAGCAGTTACAGCTTTGCTTTGTCTGGAATTCTCATAAAGCTCAATTTCAACACAGTGCGTTTTATGGCAAATATGCACAGTGTGACCAAACAGGGTTTTCGTGCGAAACGGTTCTAATGGTGTAGGTGTGTGAGATTAGTGACCTGAGTGGAGTTGGTCTCACACAAGAAACTCTCTGCCCATTGATGTTGAGTAAAATCCTCATCCACATGCTGTTTAGTCCGTATAGCGAACTTGTATTTAAAGCCGAAGTTGATGTAAGAGCCTTGCATTTCAAAGCTAACTGAAAATTTCCTTGGTGATGAAGTGCTCTCTGAACGTGGAGTTGGTTGCACTTCAATGGAGCAGTTACAGCTTTGCTTTGTGGTGTATACGCAATAAACCAGTTTTCACTGCAATGCGTTCTATGACCATTACACACACAGTGACAAAACTGTTTTTTCGTGCGAAACGGGTGTAATGGTGATGGTGTGTGAGGTTAGTGACCTGAGTGGAGTTGGTCACAGACGAGAAACATTGTGCCCTTTTGTGTTGAATAAAGCCTCATCCACATGCTCTGTTGTGTCCGTATAGCTTGCATGTACTTAGTGCTGGAGCTGATGCCATTGCCTTGCATTTCAAGGCTAGCTGAAAATTGCCTTGGCGATGAAGGTATCTCTGAACGTGGAGTTCATTGCATTTCAATGGAGCAGTTACAGCTTTGCTTTGTCTGGAATTCTCATAAAGCTCAATTTCAAAACAGTGCGTTTTATGACAAATATGCACAGTGTGACCAAAAGGGTTTTCGTGCGAAACGGGTCTAATGGTGTAAGTGTGTGAGGTTAGCGACTTGAGTGGAGTTGGTCTCAATCAAGAAACATGCGCCCTTTCATGTTGAGTAAAAGCCACATCCACATGTTGTTTTGCGTCCCTATAGCTAACATGTATTTAAAGCCGAAGTTGATGTAAGAGCCTTGCATTTCAACGCACTCAAAAGGCACTAAGCATAGTGTGTGAAAACTGAGTTTCCTTGAGAGCTGCTTGGAAGCCTGATGGTGTGTGAAGTTAGTGAGCCAAATGGAGTTGTTCTCCCACAAGAACCATTCAGCTGATCCTTCTTCAATATGCCCTTCACCAACATGCAGTGTTTCCTTGATTGAATTAGCTCTCACACCAATATTTGCGTCTAGAGCCTTTGCATTGAGGGCTATCTGAAAACGGCTGTGGCGCTGAAGTTGCCTGTGAATGTGCAGTTGGTGGTATGTGAAACCCGCAAGTGGAGCATTCGTTTGTGTGGGATGCTCTACCGGGTTCATTCCTAGATAATGCACTCAAAGGGCACTAAGCATAGAGTGTGAAAACTGAGTTTCCTTGAGAGCTGCTTGGAAGCCTGATGGTGTGTGAAGTTAGTGAGCCAAATGGAGTTGTTCTCCCACAAGAACCACTCGGCTGATCCTTCTTCAATATGCCCTTCACCAATATGCAGTGTTTCCTTGATTGAATTAGCTCTCACACCAATATTTGTTTCTAGAACATTAGCATTGAGGGCTATCTGAAAACGGCTGTGGCGCTGAAGTTGCCTGTCAATGTGGAGTTGGTGGCATGTGAAACCCGCATGTGGAGCATTCGTTTGTGTGGGATGCTCTACCAGGTTCATTCCTAGATAATGCACTCAAAGGGCACTAAGCATAGAGTGTGAAAACTGAGTTTCCTTGAGAGCTGCTTGGAAGCCTGATGGTGTGTGAAGTTAGTGAGCCAAATGGAGTTGTTCTCCCACAAGAACCACTCGGCTGATCCTTCTTCAATATGCCCTTCACCAACATGCAGTGTTTCCTTGATTGAATTAGCTCTCACACCAATATTTGCATCTAGAGACTTTGCATTGAGGGTTATCTGAAAACGGCTGTGGCGCTGAAGTTGCCTGAGAAAGTGGAGTTGGTGGCACGTGAAACCCGCATGTGGAGCATTCGTTTGTGTGGGATGCTCTACCAGGTTCATTCCTAGATAATGCACTCAAAGGGCACTAAGCATAGAGTGTGAAAACTGAGTTTCCTTGAGAGCTGCTTGGAAGCCTGATGGTGTGTGAAGTTAGTGAGACAAATGGAGTTGTTCTCCCACAAGAACCACTCGGCTGATCCTTCTTCAATATGCCCTTCACCAACATGCAGTGTTTCCTTGATTGAATTAGCTCTCACACCAATATTTGCGTCTAGAGCCTTTGCATTGAGGGCTATCTGAAAACGGCTGTGGCGCTGAAGTTGCCTGAGAATGTGGGTTGGTGGCATGTGAAACCCGCATGTGGAGCATTCGTTTGTGTGGGATGCTCTACCAGGTTCATTCCTAGATAATGCACTCAAAGGGCACTAAGCATAGAGTGTGAAAACTGAGTTTCCTTGAGAGCTGCTTGGAAGCCTGATGGTGTGTGAAGTTAGTGAGCCAAATGGAGTTGTTCTCCACAAGAACCACTCTGCTGATCCTTCTTCAATATGCCCTTCACCAACATGCAGTGTTTCCTTGATTGAATTAGCTCTCACACCAATATTTGAGTCTAGAGCCTTTGCATTGAGGGCTATCTGAAAATGGCTATGGCGCTGAAGTTGCCTGTGAATGTGGAGTTGATGGCATGTGAAACCCGCATGTGGAGCATTCGTTTGTGTGGGATGTTCTACCAGGTTCATTCCTAGATAATGCACTCAAAGGGCACTAAGCATAGAGTGTGAAAACTGAGTTTCCTTGAGAGCTGCTTGGAAGCCTGATGCTGTGTGAAGTTAGTGAGCCAAATGGAGTTGTTCTCCCACAAAAAACCACTCGGCTGATTCTTCTTCAATATGCCCTTCACCAACATGCAGTGTTTCCTTGATTGAATTAGCTCTCACACCAATATTTGCGTCTAGAGCCTTTGAATTGAGGGCTATCAGAAAATGGCTGTGGCGCTGAAGTTGCCTGTGAATGTGGAGTTGGTGACATGTGAAACCCGCATGTGGAGCATTCGTTTGTGTGGGATGCTCACCAAGCTTCATTTCAGTCCTAGGCACTCAAAGGGCACTAAGCATAGAGTGTGAAAACTGAGTATCCTTTAGAGCTGCTTGGAAGCCTGATGGTGTGTGAAGTTAGTGAGCCAAATGGAGTTGTTCTCCCACAAGAACCACTCGGCTGATCCTTCTTCAATATGCCCTTCACCAACATGCAGTGTTTCCTTGATTGAATTAGCTCTCACACCAATATTTGCGTCTAGAGCCTTTGCATTGAGGGCTATCTGAAAACGGCTGTGACGCTGAAGTTGCCTGTGAATGTGGAGTTGGTGGCATGTGAAACCCGCATGTGGAGCATTCGTTTGTGTGGGATGCTCACCAAGCTTCATTTCAGTCCTAGGTACTCAAAGGGCACTAAGCATAGAGTGTGAAAACTGAGTTTCCTTGAGAGCTGCTTGGAAGCCTGATGGTGTGTGAAGTTAGTGAGCCAAATGGAGTTGTTCTCCCACAAGAACCACTCGGCTGATCCTTCTTCAATGTGCCGTTCACCAACATGCAGTGTTTCCTTGATTGAATTAGCTCTCACACCAATATTTGCGTCTAGAGCCTTTGCATTGAGGGCTATCTGAAAACGGCTGTGGCGCTGAAGTTGCCTGTCAATGTGGAGTTGGTGGCATGTGAAACCCGCATGTGGAGCATTCGTTTGTGTGGGATGCTCTACCAGTTTCATTCCTAGATAATGCACTCAAAGGGCACTAAGCATAGAGTGTGAAAACTGAGTTTCCTTGAGAGCTGCTTGGAAGCCTGATGGTGTGTGAAGTTAGTGAGCCAAATGGAGTTGTTCTCCCACAAGAACCACTCGGCTGATCCTTCTTCAATATGCCCTTCACCAACATGCAGTGTTTCCTTGATTGAATTAGCTCTCACACCAATATTTGCGTCTAGAGCCTTTGCATTGAGGGCTATCTGAAAACGGCTGTGGCGCAAAAGTTGCCTGTGAATGTGGAGTTGATGGCATGTGAAAACCGCATGTGGAGCATTCGTTTGTGTGGCATGCTCCACATGCGGTTCATTCCTAGATAATGCACTCAAAGGGCACTAAGCATAGAGTGTGAAAACTGAGTTTCCTTGAGAGCTGCTTGGAAGCCTGATGGTGTGTGAAGTTAGTGAGCCAAATGGAGTTGTTCTCCCACAAGAACCACTCGGCTGATCCTTCTTCAATATGCCCTTCACCAACATGCAGTGTTTCCTTGATTGAATTAGCTCTCACACCAATATTTGCGTCTAGAGCCTTTGCATTGAGGGCTATCTGAAAACGGCTGTGGCGCTGAAGTTGCCTGTGAATGTGGAGTTGGTGGCATGTGAAACCCGCATGTGGAGCATTCGTTTGTGTGGGATGCTCTACCAGGTTCATTTCAGTCCTAGGTACTCAAAGGGCACTAAGCATAGAGTGTGAAAACTGAGTTTCCTTGAGAGCTGCTTGGAAGCCTGATGGTGTGTGAAGTTAGTGAGCCAAATGGAGTTGTTCTCCCACAAGAACCACTCGGCTGATCCTTCTTCAATATGCCCTTCACCAACATGCAGTGTTTCCTTGATTGAATTAGCTCTCACACCAATATTTGCGTCTAGAGCCTTTGCATTGAGGGCTATCTGAAAACGGCTGTGGCGCTGAAGTTGCCTGTCAATGTGGAGTTGGTGGCATGTGAAACCCGCATGTGGAGCATTCGTTTGTGTGGGATGCTCTACCAGGTTCATTCCTAGATAATGCACTCAAAGGGCACTAAGCATAGAGTGTGAAAACTGAGTTTCCTTGAGAGCTGCTTGGAAGCCTGATGGTGTGTGAAGTTAGTGAGCCAAATGGAGTTGTTCTCCCACAAGAACCACTCGGCTGATCCTTCTTCAATATGCGCTTCACCAACATGCAGTGTTTCCTTGATTGAATTAGCTCTCACACCGATATTTGCGTCTAGAGCCTTTGCATTGAGTGCTATCTGAAAACGGCTGCGGCGCAAAAGTTGCCTGTCAATGTGGAGTTGGTGGCATGTGAAACCCGCATGTGGAGCATTCGTTTGTGTGGGATGCTCACCAAGCTTCATTTCAGTCCTAGGCACTCAAAGGGCACTAAGCATAGAGTGTGAAAACTGAGTTTCCTTGAGAGCTGCTTGGAAGCCTGATGGTGTGTGAAGTTAGTGAGCCAAATGGAGTTGTTCTCCCACAAGAACCACTCGGCTGATCCTTCTTCAATATGCCCTTCACCAACATGCAGTGTTTCCTTGATTGAATTAGCTCTCACACCAATATTTGCGTCTAGAGCCTTTGCATTGAGGGCTATCTGAAAACAGCTGTGGCGCTGAAGTTGCCTGTGAATGTGGAGTTGGTGGCATGTGAAACCCACATGTGGAGCATTCGTTTGTGTGGGATGTTCTACCAGGTTCATTCCTAGATAATGCACTCAAAGGGCACTAAGCATAGAGTGTGAAAACTGAGTTTCCTCGAGAGCTGCTTGGAAGCCTGAAGGTGTGTGAAGTTAGTGAGCCAAATGGAGTTGTTCTCCCACAAGAACCACTCGGCTGATCCTTCTTCAATATGCCCTTCACCAACATGCAGTGTTTCCTTGATTGAATTAGCTCTCACACCAATATTTGCATCTAGAGCCTTTGCATTGAGGGCTATCTGAAAACGGCTGTGGCGCTGAAGTTGCCTGCGAATGTGGAGTTGGTGGCATGTGAAACCCGCATGTGGAGCATTCGTTTGTGTGGGATGCTCAATAAGCTTCATTTCAGTCCTAGGCACTCAAAGGGCACTAAGCATAGAGTGTGAAAACTGAGTATCCTTGAGAGCTGCTTGGAAGCCTGATGGTGTGTGAAGTTAGTGAGCCAAATGGAGTTGTTCTCCCACAAGAACCACTCGGCTGATCCTTCTTCAATATGCCCTTCACCAACATGCAGTGTTTCCTTGATTGAATTAGCTCTCACACCAGTATTTGTGTCTAGAGCCTTTGCATTGAGGGCTATCTGAAAACGGCTGTGGCGCTGAAGTTGCCTGCGAATGTGGAGTTGGTGGCATGTGAAACCCGCATGTGGAGCATTCGATTGTGTTGGATGCTCACCAAGCTTCATTTCAGTCCTAGGTACTCAAAGGGCACTAAGCATAGAGTGTGAAAACTGAGTTTCCTTGAGAGCTGCTTGGATGCCTGATGGTGTGTGAAGTTAGTGAGCCAAATGGAGTTGTTCTCCCACAAGAACCACTCGGCTGATCCTTCTTCAATATGCCCTTCACCAACATGCAGTGTTTCCTTGATTGAATTAGCTCTCACACCAATATTTGCGTCTAGAGCCTTTGCATTGAGGGCTATCTGAAAACGGTTGTGGCGCTGAAGTTGCCTGTGAATGTGGAGTTGGTGGCATGTGAAACCCGCATGTGGAGCATTCGTTTGTGTGGGATGCTCCACATGCGGTTCATTCCTAGATAATGCACTCAAAGGGCACTAAGCATAGAGTGTGAAAACTGAGTTTCCTTGAGAGCTGCTTGGAAGCCTGATGGTGTGTGAAGTTAGTGAGCCAAATGGAGTTGTTCTCCCACAAGAACCACTCGGCTGATCCTTCTTCAATATGCCCTTCACCAACATGCAGTGTTTCCTTGATTGAATTAGCTCTCACACCAATATTTGCGTCTAGAGCCTTTGCATTGAGGGCTATCTGAAAACGGCTGTGGCGCTGAAGTTGCCTGTCAATGTGGAGTTGGTGGCATGTGAAACCCGCATGTGGAGCATTCGTTTGTGTGGGATGCTCTACCAGGTTCATTCCTAGATAAT
Source organism: Ochotona princeps (assembly GCF_030435755.1). Lineage (NCBI taxonomy): Eukaryota > Metazoa > Chordata > Mammalia > Lagomorpha > Ochotonidae > Ochotona > Ochotona princeps. The sequence continues at coordinate 3,547 of NW_026699245.1, read as the reverse complement.
GCACTCAAAGGGCACTAAGCATAGAGTGTGAAAACTGAGTTTCCTTGAGAGCTGCTTGGAAGCCTGATGGTGTGTGAAGTTAGTGAGCCAAATGGAGTTGTTCTCCCACAAGAACCACTCGGCTGATCCTTCTTCAATATGCCCTTCACCAACATGCAGTGTTTCCTTGATTGAATTAGCTCTCACACCAATATTTGTGTCTAGAGCCTTTGCATTGAGGGCTATCTGAAAATGGCTATGGCGCTGAAGTTGCCTGTGAATGTGGAGTTGATGGCATGTGAAACCCGCATGTGGAGCATTCGTTTGTGTGGGATGTTCTACCAGGTTCATTCCTAGATAATGCACTCAAAGGGCACTAAGCATAGAGTGTGAAAACTGAGTTTCCTTGAGAGCTGCTTGGAAGCCTGATGGTGTGTGAAGTTAGTGAGCCAAATGAAGTTGTTCTCCCACAAAAAACCACTCGGCTGATTCTTCTTCAATATGCCCTTCACCAACATGCAGTGTTTCCTTGATTGAATTAGCTCTCACACCAATATTTGCGTCTAGAGCCTTTGAATTGAGGGCTATCAGAAAATGGCTGTGGCGCTGAAGTTGCCTGTGAATGTGGAGTTGGTGGCATGTGAAACCCGCATGTGGAGCATTCGTTTGTGTGGGATGCTCACCAAGCTTCATTTCAGTCCTAGGCACTCAAAGGGCACTAAGCATAGAGTGTGAAAACTGAGTATCCTTGAGAGCTGCTTGGAAGCCTGATGGTGTGTGAAGTTAGTGAGCCAAATGGAGTTGTTCTCCCACAAGAACCACTCGGCTGATCCTTCTTCAATATGCCCTTCACCAACATGCAGTGTTTCCTTGATTGAATTAGCTCTCACACCAATATTTGCGTCTAGAGCCTTTGCATTGAGGGCTATCTGAAAACGGCTGTGGCGCTGAAGTTGCCTGTGAATGTGGAGTTGGTGGCATGTGAAACCCGCATGTGGAGCATTCGTTTGTGTGGGATGCTCTACCAGGTTCATTTCAGTCCTAGGTACTCAAAGGGCACTAAGCATAGAGTGTGAAAACTGAGTTTCCTTGAGAGCTGCTTGGAAGCCTGATGGTGTGTGAAGTTAGTGAGCCAAATGGAGTTGTTCTCCCACAAGAACCACTCGGCTGATCCTTCTTCAATATGCCCTTCACCAACATGCAGTGTTTCCTTGATTGAATTAGCTCTCACACCAATATTTGCGTCTAGAGCCTTTGCATTGAGGGCTATCTGAAAACGGCTGTGGCGCTGAAGTTGCCTGTCAATGTGGAGTTGGTGGCATGTGAAACCCGCATGTGGAGCATTCGTTTGTGTGGGATGCTCACCAAGCTTCATTTCAGTCCTAGGTACTCAAAGGGCACTAAGCATAGAGTGTGAAAACTGAGTTTCCTTGAGAGCTGCTTGGAAGCCTGATGGTGTGTGAAGTTAGTGAGCCAAATGGAGTTGTTCTCACACAAGAACCACTCGGCTGATCCTTCTTCAATATGCCCTTCACCAACATGCAGTGTTTCCTTGATTGAATTAGCTCTCACACCAATATTTGCGTCTAGAGCCTTTGCATTGAGGGCTATCTGAAAACGGCTGTGGCGCTGAAGTTGCCTGTCAATGTGGAGTTGGTGGCATGTGAAACCCGCATGTGGAGCATTCGTTTGTGTGGGATGCTCTACCAGGTTCATTCCTAGATAATGCACTCAAAGGGCACTAAGCATAGAGTGTGAAAACTGAGTTTCCTTGAGAGCTGCTTGGAAGCCTGATGGTGTGTGAAGTTAGTGAGCCAAATGGAGTTGTTCTCCCACAAGAACCACTCGGCTGATCCTTCTTCAATGTGCCGTTCACCAACATGCAGTGTTTCCTTGATTGAATTAGCTCTCACACCAATATTTGCGTCTAGAGCCTTTGCATTGAGGGCTATCTGAAAACGGCTGTGGCGCTGAAGTTGCCTGTCAATGTGGAGTTGGTGGCATGTGAAACCCGCATGTGGAGCATTCGTTTGTGTGGGATGCTCTACCAGGTTCATTCCTAGATAATGCACTCAAAGGGCACTAAGCATAGAGTGTGAAAACTGAGTTTCCTTGAGAGCTGCTTGGAAGCCTGATGGTGTGTGAAGTTAGTGAGCCAAATGGAGTTGTTCTCCCACAAGAACCACTCGGCTGATCCTTCTTCAATATGCCCTTCAGCAACATGCAGTGTTTCCTTGATTGAATTAGCTCTCACACCAATATTTGCGTCTAGAGCCTTTGCATTGAGGGCTATCTGAAAACGGCTGTGGCGCAAAAGTTGCCTGTGAATGTGGAGTTGATGGCATGTGAAAACCGCATGTGGAGCATTCGTTTGTGTGGCATGCTCCACATGCGGTTCATTCCTAGATAATGCACTCAAAGGGCACTAAGCATAGAGTGTGAAAACTGAGTTTCCTTGAGAGCTGCTTGGAAGCCTGATGGTGTGTGAAGTTAGTGAGCCAAATGGAGTTGTTCTCCCACAAGAACCACTCGGCTGATCCTTCTTCAATATGCCCTTCACCAACATGCAGTGTTTCCTTGATTGAATTAGCTGTCATGCAAATATTTGCGTCTAGAGCCTTTGCATTGAGGGCTATCTGAAAACGGCTGTGGCGCTGAAGTTGCCTGTGAATGTGGAGTTGGTGGCATGTGAAACCCGCATGTGGAGCATTCGTTTGTGTGGGATGCTCTACCAGGTTCATTCCTAGATAATGCACTCAAAGGGCACTAAGCATAGAGTGTGAAAACTGAGTTTCCTTGAGAGCTGCTTGGAAGCCTGATGGTGTGTGAAGTTAGTGAGCCAAATGGAGTTGTTCTCCCACAAGAACCACTCGGCTGATCCTTCTTCAATATGCCCTTCACCAACATGCAGTGTTTCCTTGATTGAATTAGCTCTCACACCAATATTTGCGTCTAGAGCCTTTGCATTGAGGGCTATCTGAAAACGGCTGTGGCGCTGAAGTTGCCTGTCAATGTGGAGTTGGTGGCATGTGAAACCCGCATGTGGAGCATTCGTTTGTGTGGGATGCTCACCAAGCTTCATTTCAGTCCTAGGTACTCAAAGGGCACTAAGCATAGAGTGTGAAAACTGAGTTTCCTTGAGAGCTGCTTGGATGCCTGATGGTGTGTGAAGTTAGTGAGCCAAATCGAGTTGTTCTCCCACAAGAACCACTCGGCTGATTCTTCTTCAATATGCCCTTCACCAACATGCAGTGTTTCCTTGATTGAATTAGCTCTCACACCAATATTTGTGTCTAGAGCCTTTGCATTGAGGGCTATCTGAAAATGTGAATGTGGAGTTGGTGGCATGTGAAACCCGCATGTGGAGCATTCGTTTGTGTGGGATGCTCTACCAGGTTCATTCCTAGATAATGCACTCAAAGGGCACTAAGCATAGAGTGTGAAAACTGAGTTTCCTTGAGAGCTGCTTGGAAGTCTGATGGTGTGTGAAGTTAGTGAGCCAAATGGAGTTGTTCTCCCACAAGAACCACTCGGCTGATCCTTCTTCAATATGCGCTTCACCAACATG
>NW_026699244.1:0-52845 GCF_030435755.1 Ochotona princeps | reverse complement strand
TGGTGAAGGGCATATTGAAGAAGGATCAGCCGTGTGGTTCTTGTGGGAGAACAACTCCATTTGGCTCACTAATTTCACACACCATGAGGCTTCAAAGCAGCTCTCAAGGAAACTCAGTTTTCACACTCTATGCTTAGTTCCCTTTGAGTGCATTATTTTGGAGAGAACCTGGTGGAGCATCCCACACAAACGAATGCTCCACATGCGGGTTTCACATGCCACCAACTCCACATTCTCAGGCAACTTCAGCGCCACAGCCGTTTTCAGATAGCCCTCAATGCAAAGGCTCTAGACGCAAATACTGGTGTGAGAGCTAACTCAATCAAGGAAACGCTGCGTGTTGTTGAAGGGCATATTGAAGAAGGATCAGGGGAGTGGTTCTTGTATGAGAGCAACTCCATTTGGCTCACTAACTTCACACACCATCAGGCTTCCAAGCAGCTCTCAAGGAAACTCAGTTTTCACACTCTATGCTTAGTGCCCTTTGAGTGCCTAGGACTGAAATGAAGCTTGGTGAGCATCCCACACAAACGAATGCTCCACATGCGGGTTTCACATGCCACCAACTCCACATTCTCAGGCAACTTCAGCGCCACAGCCTTTTTCACATAGCCCTCAATGCAAAGGCTCTAGATGCAAATATTTGTGTGAGAGCTAATTCAATCAAGGAAACACTGCATGTTGGTGAAGGGCATATTGAAGAAGGATCAGCCTAGTGGTTCTTGAGGGAGAACAGCTCCATTTGGCTCACTAACTTCACACACCATCAGGCTTCCAAGCAGCTCTCAAGGAAACTCAGTTTTCACACTCTATGCTTAGTGAGCTTTGAGTGCCTAGGACTGAAATGAAGCTTGGTGAGCATCCCACACAAACGAATGCTCCACATGCGGGTTTCACATGCCACCAACTCCACTTTCACAGGCAACTTCAGCGCCACAGCTGTTTTCAGAGAGCCCTCAATGCAAAGGCTCTAGACGCAAATATTGGTGTGAGAGCTAATTCAATCAAGGAAACACTGCATGTTGGTGAAGGGCATATTGAAGAAGGATCAGCCGAGTGGTTCTTGTGGGAGAACAACTCCATTTGGCTCACTAACTTCACACACCATCAGGCTTCCAAGCAGCTCTCAAGGAAACTCAGTTTTCACACTCTATGCTTAGTGCCCTTTGAGTGCCTAGGACTGAAATGAAGCTTGGTAAGCATCCCACACAAACGAATGCTCCACATGCGGGTTTCACATGCCACCAACTCCACAGTCAAAGGCAACTTCAGCGCCACAGCCGTTTTCAGATAGCCCTCAATGCAAAGGCTCTAGACGCAAATATTGGTGTGAGAGCTAATTCATTCAAGGAAACACTGCATGTTGGTGAAGGGCATATTGAAGAAGGATCAGCCGAGTGGTTCTTGTGGGAGAACAACTCCATTTGGCTCACTAACTTCACACACCATCAGGCTTCCAAGCAGCTCTCAAGGAAACTCAGTTTTCACACTCTACGCTTAGTGCCCTTTGAGTGCATTATCTACGATGAACCTTTTAAGAGCATCCCACACAAACGAATGCTCCACATGCGGGTTTCACATGCCACCAACTCCACATTCACAGGCAACTTCAGCGCCACAGCCGTTTTCAGATAGCCCTCAATGCAAAGGCTCTAGACGCAAATATTGGTGTGAGAGCTAATTCAATCAAGGAAACACTGCATGTTGGTGAAGGGCATATTGAAGAAGGATCAGCCGTGTGGTTCTTGTGGGAGAACAACTCCATTTGGCTCACTAATTTCACACACCATGAGGCTTCAAAGCAGCTCTCAAGGAAACTCAGTTTTCACACTCTATGCTTAGTTCCCTTTGAGTGCATTATTTTGGAGAGAACCTGGTGGAGCATCCCACACAAACGAATGCTCCACATGCGGGTTTCACATGCCACCAACTCCACATTCACAGGCAACTTCAGCGCCACAGCCGTTTTCAGATAGCCCTCAATGCAAAGGCTCAAGACGCAAACACTGGTGTGAGAGCTAACTCAATCAAGGAAACGCTGCGTGTTGTTGAAGGGCATATTGAAGAAGGATCAGGGGAGTGGTTCTTGTATGAGAGCAACTCCATTTGGCTCACTAACTTCACACACCATCAGGCTTCCAAGCAGCTCTCAAGGAAACTCAGTTTTCACACTCTATGCTTAGTGCCCTTTGAGTGCCTAGGACTGAAATGAAGCTTGGTGAGCATCCCACACAAACGAATGCTCCACATGCGGGTTTCACATGCCACCAACTCCACTTTCACAGGCAACTTCAGCGCCACAGCTGTTTTCAGATAGCCCTCAATGCAAAGGCTCTAGACGCAAATATTGGTGTGAGAGCTAATTCAATCAAGGAAACACTGCATGTTGGTGAAGGGCATATTGAAGAAGGATCAGCCGAGTGGTTCTTGTGGGAGAACAACTCCATTTGGCTCACTAACTTCACACACCATCAGGCTTCCAAGCAGCTCTCAAGGAAACTCTGTTTTTACACTCTATGCTTAGTGCCCTTTGAGTGCATTATCTAGGAATGAACCTGGTAGAGCATCCCACACAAACGGATGCTCCACATGCGGGTTTCACATGCCACCAACTCCACATTCACAGGCAACTGCATCGTCACAGCCGATTTCAGATAGCCCTCAATGCAAAGGCTCTAGACGCAAATATTGATGTTAGAGCTAATTCAATCAAGGAAACAATGCATGTTGGTGAAGGGCATAGTGAAGAAGGATCAGCCGAGTGGTTCTTGTGGGAGAACAACTCCATTTGGCTCACTAACTTCACACATCATCAGGCTTCCAAGCAGCTCTCAAGGAACCTCAATTTTCACACTCTATGCTTAGTGCCCTTTGAGTGCATTATCTAGGAATGAACCTGGCAGAGCATCCCACACAAACGAATGCTACACTTGCGGGTTTCACATGCCACCAACTCTGCATTCACATGGAACTTCAGCGCCACAGCCGTTTTCAGATAGCCCTCAATGCAAAGGCTCTAGACGCAAATATTGGTGTGAGAGCTAATTCAATCAAGGAAACACTGCATGTTGGTGAAGGGCATATTGAAGAAGGATCAGCCGTGTGGTTCTTGTGGGAGAACAACTCCATTTGGCTCACTAATTTCACACACCATGAGGCTTCCAAGCAGCTCTCAAGGAAACTCAGTTTTCACACTCTATGCTTAGTTCCCTTTGAGTGCATTATTTTGGAGAGAACCTGGTGGAGCATCCCACACAAACGAATGCTCCACATGCGGGTTTCACATGCCACCAACTCCAGATTCTCAGGCAACTTCAGCGCCACAGCCGTTTTCAGATAGCCCTCAATGCAAAGGCTCAAGACGCAAACACTGGTGTGAGAGCTAACTCAATCAAGGAAACGCTGCGTGTTGTTGAAGGGCATATTGAAGAAGGATCAGGGGAGTGGTTCTTGTATGAGAGCAACTCCATTTGGCTCACTAACTTCACACACCATCAGGCTTCCAAGCAGCTCTCAAGGAAACTCAGTTTTCACACTCTATGCTTAGTGCCCTTTGAGTGCCTAGGACTGAAATGAAGCTTGGTGAGCATCCCACACAAACGAATGCTCCACATGCGGGTTTCACATGCCACCAACTCCACTTTCACAGGCAACTTCAGCGCCACAGCTGTTTTCAGATAGCCCTCAATGCAAAGGCTCTAGACGCAAATATTGGTGTGAGAGCTAATTCAATCAAGGAAACACTGCATGTTGGTGAAGGGCATATTGAAGAAGGATCAGCCGAGTGGTTCTTGTGGGAGAACAACTCCATTTGGCTCACTAACTTCACACACCATCAGGCTTCCAAGCAGCTCTCAAGGAAACTCTGTTTTTACACTCTATGCTTAGTGCCCTTTGAGTGCATTATCTAGGAATGAACCTGGTAGAGCATCCCACACAAACGGATGCTCCACATGCGGGTTTCACATGCCACCAACTCCACATTCACAGGCAACTGCATCGTCACAGCCGATTTCAGATAGCCCTCAATGCAAAGGCTCTAGACGCAAATATTGATGTTAGAGCTAATTCAATCAAGGAAACAATGCATGTTGGTGAAGGGCATAGTGAAGAAGGATCAGCCGAGTGGTTCTTGTGGGAGAACAACTCCATTTGGCTCACTAACTTCACACATCATCAGGCTTCCAAGCAGCTCTCAAGGAACCTCAATTTTCACACTCTATGCTTAGTGCCCTTTGAGTGCATTATCTAGGAATGAACCTGGCAGAGCATCCCACACAAACGAATGCTACACTTGCGGGTTTCACATGCCACCAACTCTGCATTCACATGGAACTTCAGCGCCACAGCCGTTTTCAGATAGCCCTCAATGCAAAGGCTCTAGACGCAAATATTGGTGTTAGAGCTAATTCAATCAAGGAAACATTGCATGTTGGTGAAGGGCATATTGAAGAAGGATCAGCCGAGTGGTTCTTGTGGGAGAACAACTCCATTTGGCTCACTAACTTCACACACCATCAGGCTTCCAAGCAGCTCTCAAGGAAACTCAGTTTTCACACTCTATGCTTAGTGCCCTTTGAGTGCCTAGGACTGAAATAAACCTTGGTGAGCATCACACACAAACGAATGCTCCACATGCGGGTTTCACATGCCACCAACTCCACATTCACAGGCAACTTCAGTGCCACAGCCGTTTTCAGATAGCCCTCAATGCAAAGGCTCTAGACGCAAATATTGGTGTGAGAGCTAATTCAATCAAGGAAACACGGCATGTTGCTGAAGGGCATATTGAAGAAGGATCGGCCGAGTGGTTCTTGAGGGAGAACAACTCCATTTGGCTCCCTAACTTCACACACCATCAGGTTTCCAAGCAGCTCTCAAGGAAACTCAGTTTTTACACTCTATGCTTAGTGCCCTTAGAGTGCATTATCTAGGAATGAACCTGGTAGAGCATCCCACACAAACGGATGCTCCACATGCGGGTTTCACATGCCACCAACTCCACATTCTCAGGCAACTTCAGCGCCACAGCCTTTTTCACATAGCCCTCAATGCAAAGGCTCTAGACGCAAATATTTGTGTGAGAGCTAATTCATTCAAGGAAACACTGCATGTTGGTGAAGGGCATATTGAAGAAGGATCAGCCGAGTGGTTCTTGTGGGAGAACAACTCCATTTGGCTCACGAACTTCACACACCATCAGGCTTCCAAGCAGCTCTCAAGGAAACTCAGTTTTCACACTCTATGCTTAGTGCCTTTTGAGTGCCTAGGACTGAAATGAAGCTTGGTAAGCATCCCACACAAACGAATGCTCCACATGCGGGTTTCACATGCCACCAACTCCACAGTTAAAGGCAACTTCAGCGCCACAGCCGTTTTCAGATAGCCCTCAATGCAAAGGCTCTAGACGCCAACATTGGTGTGAGAGCTAATTCATTCAAGGAAACACTGCATGTTGGTGAAGGGCATATTGAAGAAGGATCAGCCGAGTGGTTCTTGTGGGAGAACAACTCCATTTGGCTCACTAATTTGACACACCATCAGGCTTCCAAGCAGCTCTCAAGGAAACTCAGTTTTCACACTCTACGCTTAGTGCCCTTTGAGTGCATTAACTACGATGAACGTTTTAAGAGCATCCCACACAAACGAATGCTCCACATGCGGGTTTCACATGCCACCAACTCCACATTCACAGGCAACTTCAGCGCCACAGCCGTTTTCAGATAGCCCTCAATGCAAAGGCTCTAGACGCAAATATTGGTGTGAGAGCTAATTCAATCAAGGAAACACTGCATGTTGGTGAAGGGCATATTCAAGAAGGATCAGCCGAGTGGTTCTTGTGGGAGAACAACTCCATTTGGCTCACTAATTTCACACACCATCAGGCTTCAAAGCAGCTCTCAAGGAAACTCAGTTTTCACACTCTATGCTTAGTGCCCTTTGAGTGCATTATCTAGGAATGAACCTGGTAGAGCATCCCACACAAAAGAAACTCCACATGAGGGTTTTCACATGCCACCAACTCCACAGTCACAGGCAACTGCAGCGCCACAGCCGTTTTCAGATAGCCCTCAATGCAAAGGCTCTAGACGCAAATATTGGTGTGAGAGCTAATTCAATCAAGGATACACTGCATGTTGGTGAAGGGCATATTGAAGAAGGATCAGCCGAGTGGTTCTTGTGGGAGAACAACTCCATTTGGCTCACTAACTTCACACACCATCAGGCTTCCAAGCAGTTCTTAAGGAAACTCAGTTTTTACACTCTATGCTTAGTGCCCTTTGAGTGCCTAGAACTGAAGGGACCCTTGGTGAGCATCCCACACAAACGAATGCTCCACATGCGGGTTTCACATGCCACCAACTCCACATTCACAGGCAACTTCAGCGCCACAGCCGTTTTCAGATAGCCCTCAATGCAAAGGCTCTAGATGCAAATATTGGTGTGAGAGCTAATTAAGTCAAGAAAACACTGCATGTTGGTGAAGGGCATATTGAAGAAGGATCAGCCGAGTGGTTCTTGTGGGAGAACAACTCCATTTGGCTCACTAACTTCACACACCATCAGGCTTCCAAGCAGCTCTCAAGGAAACTCAGTTTTCACACTCTATGCTTAGTGCCCTTTGAGTGCCTAGGACTGAAATGAAGCTTGGTGAGCATCCCACACAAACGAATGCTCCACATGCGGGTTTCACATGCCACCAACTCCACATTCTCAGGCAACTTCAGCGCCACAGCCTTTTTCACATAGCCCTCCATGCAAAGGCTCTAGATGCAAATATTTGTGTGAGAGCTAATACAATCAAGGAAACACTGCATGTTGGTGACGGGCATATTGAAGAAGGATCAGCCTAGTGGTTCTTGAGGGAGAACAGCTCCATTTGGCTCACTAACTTCACACACCATCAGGCTTCCAAGCAGCTCTCAAGGAAACTCAGTTTTCACACTCTATGCTTAGTGAGCTTTGAGTGCCTAGGACTGAAATGAAGCTTGGTGAGCATCCCACACAAACGAATGCTCCACATGCGGGTTTCACATGCCACCAACTCCACTTTCACAGGCAACTTCAGCGCCACAGCTGTTTTCAGAGAGCCCTCAATGCAAAGGCTCTAGACGCAAATATTGGTGTGAGAGCTAATTCAATCAAGGAAACACTGCATGTTGGTGAAGGGCATATTGAAGAAGGATCAGCCGAGTGGTTCTTGTGGGAGAACAACTCCATTTGGCTCCCTAACTTCACACACCATCAGGCTTCCAAGCAGCTCTCAAGGAAACTCTGTTTTTACACTCTATGCTTAGTGCCCTTTGAGTGCATTATCTAGGAATGAACCTGGTAGAGCATCCCACACAAACGGATGCTCCACATGCGGGTTTCACATGCCACCAACTCCACATTCACAGGCAACTGCATCGTCACAGCCGATTTCAGATAGCCCTCAATGCAAAGGCTCTAGACGCAAATATTGATGTTAGAGCTAATTCAATCAAGGAAACAATGCATGTTGGTGAAGGGCATAGTGAAGAAGGATCAGCCGAGTGGTTCTTGTGGGAGAACAACTCCATTTGGCTCACTAACTTCACACATCATCAGGCTTCCAAGCAGCTCTCAAGGAACCTCAATTTTCACACTCTATGCTTAGTGCCCTTTGAGTGCATTATCTAGGAATGAACCTGGCAGAGCATCCCACACAAACGAATGCTACACTTGCGGGTTTCACATGCCACCAACTCTGCATTCACATGGAACTTCAGCGCCACAGCCGTTTTCAGATAGCCCTCAATGCAAAGGCTCTAGACGCAAATATTGGTGTTAGAGCTAATTCAATCAAGGAAACATTGCATGTTGGTGAAGGGCATATTGAAGAAGGATCAGCCGAGTGGTTCTTGTGGGAGAACAACTCCATTTGGCTCACTAACTTCACACACCATCAGGCTTCCAAGCAGCTCTCAAGGAAACTCAGTTTTCACACTCTATGCTTAGTGCCCTTTGAGTGCCTAGGACTGAAATAAACCTTGGTGAGCATCACACACAAACGAATGCTCCACATGCGGGTTTCACATGCCACCAACTCCACATTCACAGGCAACTTCAGCGCCACAGCCGTTTTCAGATAGCCCTCAATGCAAAGGCTCTAGACGCAAATATTGGTGTGAGAGCTAATTCAATCAAGGAAACACGGCATGTTGCTGAAGGGCATATTGAAGAAGGATCGGCCGAGTGGTTCTTGAGGGAGAACAACTCCATTTGGCTCCCTAACTTCACACACCATCAGGTTTCCAAGCAGCTCTCAAGGAAACTCAGTTTTTACACTCTATGCTTAGTGCCCTTAGAGTGCATTATCTAGGAATGAACCTGGTAGAGCATCCCACACAAACGGATGCTCCACATGCGGGTTTCACATGCCACCAACTCCACATTCTCAGGCAACTTCAGCGCCACAGCCGTTTTCAGATAGCCCTCAATGCAAAGGCTCTAGACGCAAATATTGGTGTGAGAGCTAATTCAATCAAGGAAACACTGCATGTTGGTGAAGGGCATATTGAAGAAGGATCAGCCGAGTGGTTCTTGTGGGAGAACAACTCCGTTTGGCTCACTAACTTCACACACCATCAGGCTTCCAAGCAGCTCTCAAGGAAACTCAGTTTTCACACTCTATGCTTAGTGCCCTTTGAGTGCCTAGGACTGAAATGAAGCTTGGTAAGCATCCCACACAAACGAATGCTCCACATGCGGGTTTCACATGCCACCAACTCCACAGTCAAAGGCAACTTCAGCGCCACAGCCGTTTTCAGATAGCCCTCAATGCAAAGGCTCTAGACGCCAACATTGGTGTGAGAGCTAATTCATTCAAGGAAACACTGCATGTTGGTGAAGGGCATATTGAAGAAGGATCAGCCGAGTGGTTCTTGTGGGAGAACAACTCCATTTGGCTCACTAATTTGACACACCATCAGGCTTCCAAGCAGCTCTCAAGGAAACTCAGTTTTCACACTCTACGCTTAGTGCCCTTTGAGTGCATTAACTACGATGAACGTTTTAAGAGCATCCCACACAAACGAATGCTCCACATGCGGGTTTCACATGCCACCAACTCCACATTCACAGGCAACTTCAGCGCCACAGCCGTTTTCAGATAGCCCTCAATGCAAAGGCTCTAGACGCAAATATTGGTGTGAGAGCTAATTCAATCAAGGAAACACTGCATGTTGGTGAAGGGCATATTCAAGAAGGATCAGCCGTGTGGTTCTTGTGGGAGAACAACTCCATTTGGCTCACTAATTTCACACACCATCTGGCTTCAAAGCAGCTCTCAAGGAAACTCAGTTTTCACACTCTATGCTTAGTGCCCTTTGAGTGCATTATCTAGGAATGAACCTGGTAGAGCATCCCACACAAAAGAAACTCCACATGAGGGTTTTCACATGCCACCAACTCCACAGTCACAGGCAACTGCAGCGCCACAGCCGTTTTCAGATAGCCCTCAATGCAAAGGCTCTAGACGCAAATATTGGTGTGAGAGCTAATTCAATCAAGGATACACTGCATGTTGGTGAAGGGCATATTGAAGAAGGATCAGCCGAGTGGTTCTTGTGGGAGAACAACTCCATTTGGCTCACTAACTTCACACACCATCAGGCTTCCAAGCAGTTCTTAAGGAAACTCAGTTTTTACACTCTATGCTTAGTGCCCTTTGAGTGCCTAGGAGGGAAGTGAACCTTGGTGAGCATCCCACACAAACGAATGCTCCACATTCGGGTTTCACAAGCCACCAACTCCACATTCACAGGCTATTGCAGCTCCATAGTCGTTTTCAGATAGCCCTCAATGCAAAAGCCCTAGATGCAAATATTGGTGTGAGAGCTAATTCAATCAAGGAAACACTGCATGTTGGTGAAGGGCATATTGAAGAAGGATCAGCCGAGTGGTTCTTGTGGGAGAACAACTCCATTTGGCTCACTAACTTCACACACCATCAGGCTTCAAAGCAGCTCTCAAGGAAACTCAGTTTTCACACTCTATGCTTAGTGCCCTTTGAGTGCCTAGGACTAATGTGAAGCTTGTTGAGCATCCCACAGAAACGAATGCTCCACATGCTGGTTTCACATGCCACCAACTCCACATTCACAGGCAACTTCAGCGCCACAGTCGTTTTCAGATAGCCCTCAATTCAAAGGCTCTAGATGCAAATATTGGTGTGAGAGCTAATTCATTCAAGGAAACACTGCATGTTGGTGAAGGGCATTTTTAAGAAGGATCAGCCGTGTGGTTCTTGTGGGAGAACAACTCCATTTGGCTCACTAACTTCACACACCATCAGGCTTCCAAGCAGCTCTCAAGGGAACTCAGTTTTCACACTCTATGCTTAGTGCCCTTTGAGTGCCTAGAACTGAGGTGAACCTTAGTGAGCATCCCACACAAACGAATGCTCCACATGAGGGTTTCACATGCCACCATCTCCACATTCACAGGCTACTGCAGCACCATAGGCATTTTCAGATAGCCCTCAATGCAAAGGCTCTAAACGCAAATATTGTTGTGAGAGCTAATTCAATCAAGGAAACACTGCATGTTGGTGAAGGGCATATTGAAGAAGGATCAGCCGAGTGGTTCTTGTGGGAGAACAACTCCATTTGGCTCACTAATTTGACACACCATCAGGCTTCCAAGCAGCTCTCAAGGAAACTCAGTTTTCACACTCTATGCTTAGTGCCCTTTGAGTGCCTTGAACTGAAGGGACCCTTGGTGAGCATCCCACACAAACGAATGCTCCACATGCGGGTTTCACATGCCACCAACTCCACATTCACAGGCAACTTCAGCGCCACAGCCGTTTTCAGATAGCCCTCAATGCAAAGGCTCTAGATGCAAATATTAGTGTGAGAGCTAATTAAATCAAGAAAACACTGCATGTTGGTGAAGGGCATATTGAAGAAGGATCAGCCGAGTGGTTCTTGTGGGAGAACAACTCCATTTGGCTCACTAACTTCACACACCATCAGGCTTCCAAGCAGCTCTCAAGGAAACTCACTTTTCACACTCTATGCTTAGTGCCCTTTGAGTGCCTAGGACTGAAATGAATCTTGGAGAGCATCCCACACAAACGAATGCTCCACACGTGGGTTTCATATGCCACCAACTCCACATTCTCAGCCAACTTCAGCGCCACAGCCGTTTTCAGATAGCCCTCAATGCAAAGGCTCTAGATGCAAAGATTGGTGTGAGAGCTAATTCAATCAAGGAAACACTGCATGTTGGTGAAGGGCATATTGAAGAAGGATCAGCCGAGTGGTTCTTGTGGGAGAACTACTCCATTTGGCTCACTAACTTCACACACCATCAGGCTTCCAAGCAGCTCTAAAGGAAACTCAGTTTTCACACTCTATGCTTAGTGCCCTTTGAGTGCCTAGGAGGGAAGTGAACCTTGGTGAGCATCCCACACAAACGAATGCTCCACATTCGGGTTTCACATGCCACCAACTCCACATTCACAGGCTATTGCAGCTCCATAGTCGTTTTCAGATAGCCCTCAATGCAAAGGCTCTAGATGCAAATAATTGTGTTAGAGCTAATTCAATCAAGGAAACACTGCATGTTGGTGAAGGGCATATTGAAGAAGGATCAGCCGAGTGGTTCTTGTGGGAGAACAACTCCATTTGGCTCACTAACTTCACACACCATCAGGCTTCCAAGCAGTTCTCAAGGAAACTCAGTTTTTACACTCTATGCTTAGTGCCCTTTGAGTGCCTAGGACTGAAAGGACCCTTGGTGAGCATCCCACACAAACGAATGCTCCACATGCGGGTTTCACATGCCACCAACTCCACATTTACAGCAACTTCAGCGCCACAGCCGTTTTCAGATAGCCCTCAATGCAAAGGCTCTAGACGCAAATATTGGTGTGAGAGCTAATTCATTCAAGGAAACACTGCATGTTGGTGAAGGGCATATTGAAGAAGGATCAGCCGAGTGGTTCTTGTGGGAGAACAACTCCATTTGGCTCACTAACTTCACACACCATCAGGCTTCCAAGCAGCTCTCAAGGAAACTCAGTTTTCACACTCTACGCTTAGTGCCCTTTGAGTGCATTATCTAGGAATGAACCTTTTAAGAGCATCCCACACAAACGAATGCTCCACATGCGGGTTTCACATGCCACCAACTCCACATTCACAGGCAACTTCAGCGCCACAGCCGTTTTCAGATAGCCCTCAATGCAAAGGCTCTAGACGCAAATATTGGTGTGAGAGCTAATTCAATCAAGGAAACACTGCATGTTGGTGAAGGGCATATTCAAGAAGGATCAGCCGTGTGGTTCTTGTGGGAGAACAACTCCATTTGGCTCACTAATTTCACACACCATGAGGCTTCCAAGCAGCTCTCAAGGAAACTCAGTTTTCACACTCTATGCTTAGTGCCCTTTGAGTGCATTATCTAGGAATGAACCTGGTAGAGCATCCCACACAAACGAAACTCCACATGAGGGTTTTCACATGCCACCAACTCTACAGTCACAGGCAACTGCAGCGCCTCAGCCGTTTTCAGATAGCCCTCAATGCAAAGGCTCTAGACGCAAATATTGGTGTGAGAGCTAATTCAATCAAGGATACACTGCATGTTGGTGAAGGGCATATTGAAGAAGGATCAGCCGAGTGGTTCTTGTGGGAGAACAACTCCATTTGGCTCACTAACTTCACACACCATCAGGCTTCCAAGCAACTCTCAAGGAAACTCAGTTTTCACACTCTATGCTTAGTGCCCTTTGAGTGCCTAGGACTGAAATGAAGCTTGGAGAGCATCCCACACAAACGAATGCTCCACACGTGTGTTTCATATGCCACCAACTCCACATTCTCAGGCAACTTCAGCGCCACAGCCGTTTTCAGATAGCCCTCAATGCAAAGGCTCTAGACACAAATATTGGTGTGAGAGCTAATTCAATCAAGGAAACACTGCATGTTGGTGAAGGGCATATTGAAGAAGGATCAGCCGAGTGGTTCTTGTGGGAGAACAACTCCATTTGGCTCACTAACTTAACACACCATCAGGCTTCCAAGCAGCTCTCAAGGAAACTCGGTTTTCACACTCTATGCTTAGTGCCCTTTGAGTGCCTAGGAGGGAAGTGAACCTTGGTGAGCATCCCACACAAACGAATGCTCCACATTCGGGTTTCACAAGCCACCAACTCCACATTCACAGGCTATTGCAGCTCCATAGTCGTTTTCAGATAGCCCTCAATGCAAAAGCTCTAGATGCTAATAATTGTGTGAGAGCTAATTCAATCAAGGAAACACTGCATGTTGGTGAAGGGCATATTGAAGAAGGATCAGCCGAGTGGTTCTTGTGGGAGAACAACTCCATTTGGCTCACGAACTTCACACACCATCAGGCTTCCAAGCAGCTCTCAAGGAAACTCAGTTTTCACACTCTATGCTTAGTGCCTTTGAGTGCCTAGGACTGAAAGAAACCTTGGTGAGCATCCCACACAAACGAATGCTCCACATGCGGGTTTCACATGCCACCAACTCCACATTCACAGGCTACTGCAGCGAAATAGTCGTTTTCAGATAGCCCTCAATGCAAAGGCTCTAGACGCAAATATTGGTGTGAGAGCTAATTCAATCAAGGAAACACTGTATGTTGGCGAAGGGCATATTGAAGAAGGATCAGCCGAGTGGTTCTTATGGGAGAACAACTCCATTTGGC
The DNA here is from genome assembly GCF_030435755.1 of Ochotona princeps. Lineage (NCBI taxonomy): Eukaryota > Metazoa > Chordata > Mammalia > Lagomorpha > Ochotonidae > Ochotona > Ochotona princeps. The sequence goes on along the minus strand of NW_026699244.1, from coordinate 39,141 downwards.
TCACTAACTTCACACACAATCAGGCTTCCTAGCAGCTCTCAAGGAATCTCAGTTTTCACACTCTATGCTTAGTGCCCTTTGAGTGCATTATCTAGGAATGAACCTGGTGAGCATCCCACACAAACGAATGCTCCACATGCGGGTTTCACATGCCACCAACTCCACATTCACAGGCTACTGCAGCACCATAGGCATTTTCAGATAGCCCTCAATGCAAAGGCTCTAGACGCAAATATTGGTGTGAGAGCTAATTCAATCAAGGAAACACTGCATGTTGGTGAAGGGCATATTGAAGAAGGATCAGCCGAGTGGTTCTTGTGGGAGAACAACTCCATTTGGCTCACTAATTTGACACACCATCAGGCTTCCAAGCAGCTCTCAAGGAAACTCAGTTTTCACACTCTATGCTAAGTGCCATTTGAGTGCCTAGGACTGAAAGGAACCTTGGTGAGTATCCCACACAAACGAATGCTCCACATGCGGGTTTCACATGCCACCAACTCCACATTCACAGGCAACTTCAGCGCCACAGCCGTTTTCAGATAGCCCTCAATGCAAAGGCTCTAGATGCAAAGATTGGTGTGAGAGCTAATTCAATCAAGGAAACACTGCATGTTGGTGAAGGGCATATTGAAGAAGGATCAGAAGGGTGGTTCTTGTGGGAGAACAACTCCATTTGGCTCACTAACTTCACACACCATCAGGCTTCCAAGCAGCTCTCAAGGAAACTCACTTTTCACACTCTATGCTTAGTGCCCTTTGAGTGCATTATCTAGGAATGAACCTGGTAGGGCATCCCACACAAACGAATGCTCCACATGCGGGTTTCACATGCCACCAACTCCACATTCTCAGGCAACTTCAGCGCCACAGCCGTTTTCAGATAGCCCTCAATGCAAAGGCTCTAGACGCAAATATTGGTGTGAGAGCTAATTCAATCAAGGAAACATTGCATGCTGGTGAAGGGCATATTGAAGAAGGATCAGCCGAGTGGTTCTTGTGGGAGAACAATTCCATTTGGCTCACTAACTTCACACACCATCAGGCTTCCAAGCAGCTCTCAAGGAAACTCAGTTTTCACACTCTATGCTTAGTGCCCTTTGAGTGCCTAGGAATAAAATGAAGCTTGGTAAGCATCCCACACAAACGAATGCTCCACATGCGGGTTTCACATGCCACCAACTCCACATTCACAGGCAACTTAAGCTCCACAGCTGTTTTCTGATAGCCCTCAATGCAAAGGCTCTAGACGCAAATATTGGTGTGAGAGCTATTTCAATCAAGGAAACACTGCATGTTGGTGAAGGGCATATTGAAGAAGGATCATCCGAGTGGTTCTTGTGGGAGAACAACTCCATTTGGCTCATTAACTTCACACACCATCAGGCTTCCAAGCAGCTCTCAAGGAAACTCAGTTTTCACACTCTATGCTTAGTGCCCTTTGAGTGCATTATCTAGGAATGAACCTGGTAGAGCATCCCACACAAACGAATGCTCCACATGCGGGTTTCACATGCCACCAACTCCACATTCACAGGCAACTTCAGCGCTACAGCCGTTTTCAGATAGCCCTCAATGCAAAGGCTCTAGACGCAAATATTGGTGTGAGAGCTAATTCATTCAAGGAAACACTTCATGTCGGTGAAGGGCATATTGAAGAAGGATCAGCCGAGTGGTTCTTGTGGGAGAACAACTCCATTTGGCTCACTAATTTCACACACCATTAGGCTTCGAAGCAGCTCTCAAGGAAACTCAGTTTTCACACTCTATGCTTAGTGCCCTTAGAGTGCATTATCTAGGACTGAAATGAAGATGGTGAGCATCCCACACAAACGAATGCTCCACATGCGGGTTTCACATGCCACCAACTCCACATTCACAGGCAACTTCAGCGCCACAGCCGTTTTCAGATAGCCCTCAATGCAAAGGCTCTAGACGCAAATATTGGTGTGAGAGCTAATTCAATCAAGGAAACACTGCATGTTGGTGAAGGGCATATTGAAGAAGGATCAGCCGAGTGGTTCTTGTGGGAGAACAACTCCATTTGGCTCACTAACTTCACACACCATCAGGCTTCCAAGCAGCTCTCAATTAAACTCAGTTTTCACACTCTATGCTTAGTGCCCTTTGAGTGCATTATCTAGGAATGAACCTGATAGAGCATCCCACACAAAAAATGCTCCACATGCAGGTTTCACATGCCACCAACTCCACAGTCACAGGCAACTTCAGCGCCACAGCCGTTTTCAGATAGCCCTCAATGCAAAGGCTCTAGACGCAAATATTGGTGTGAGAGCTAATTCAATCAAGGAAACACTGCATGTTGGTGAAGGGCATATTGAAGAAGGATCATCCGAGTGGTTCTTGTGGGAGAACAACTCCATTTGGCTCATTAACTTCACACACCATCAGGCTTCCAAGCAGCTCTCAAGGAAACTCAGTTTTCACACTCTATGCTTAGTGCCCTTTGAGTGCATTATCTAGGAATGAACCTGGTAGAGCATCCCACACAAACGAATGCTCCACATGCGGGTTTCACATGCCACCAACTCCACATTCACAGGCAACTTCAGCGCTACAGCCGTTTTCAGATAGCCCTCAATGCAAAGGCTCTAGACGCAAATATTGGTGTGAGAGCTAATTCATTCAAGGAAACACTTCATGTCGGTGAAGGGCATATTGAAGAAGGATCAGCCGAGTGGTTCTTGTGGGAGAACAACTCCATTTGGCTCACTAATTTCACACACCATTAGGCTTCGAAGCAGCTCTCAAGGAAACTGAGTTTTCACACTCTATGCTTAGTGCCCTTAGAGTGCATTATCTAGGACTGAAATGAAGATGGTGAGCATCCCACACAAACGAATGCTCCACATGCGGGTTTCACATGCCACCAACTCCACATTCACAGGCAACTTCAGCGCCACAGCCGTTTTCAGATAGCCCTCAATGCAAAGGCTCTAGACGCAAATATTGGTGTGAGAGCTAATTCAATCAAGGAAACACTGCATGTTGGTGAAGGGCATATTGAAGAAGGATCAGCCGAGTGGTTCTTGTGGGAGAACAACTCCATTTGGCTCACTAACTTCACACACCATCAGGCTTCCAAGCAGCTCTCAATTAAACTCAGTTTTCACACTCTATGCTTAGTGCCCTTTGAGTGCATTATCTAGGAATGAACCTGATAGAGCATCCCACACAAAAAATGCTCCACATGCAGGTTTCACATGCCACCAACTCCACAGTCACAGGCAACTTCAGCGCCACAGCCGTTTTCAGATAGCCCTCAATGCAAAGGCTCTAGACGCAAATATTGGTGTGAGAGCTAATTCAATCAAGGAAACACTGCATGTTGGTGAAGGGCATATTGAAGAAGGATCAGCCGAGTGGTTCTTGTGAGAGAACAACTCCATTTGGCTCACTAACTTCACACACCATCAGGCTTCCAAGCAGCTCTCAAGGAAACTCAGTTTTTACACTCTATGCTTAGTGCCCTTTGAGTGCAGTATCTAGGAATGAACCTGGTAGAGCAGCCCACACAAACGAATGCTCCACATGCGGCTTTCACATGCCACCAACTCCACATTCACAGGCAACTTCAGTGCCACAGCCATTTTCAGATAGCCCTCAATGCAAAGGCTCTAGATGCAAATATTGGTGTGAGAGCTAATTCAATCAAGGAAACACTGCATGTTGGTGAAGGGCATATTGAAGAAGGATCAGCCGAGTGGTTCTTGTGGGAGAACAACTCCATTTGGCTCACTAACTTCACACACCATCAGGCTTCCAAGCAGCTCTCAAGGAAACTCAGTTTTCATACTCTATGCTTAGTGCCCTTTGAGTGAATAGGACTGAAAGGAACCTTGGTGAGCACCCCACACAAACGAATGCTCCACATGCGAGTTTCACATGCCACCAACTACACATTAACAGGCAACTTCAGCGCCACAGCCGTTTTCAGATAGCCCTCAATGCAAAGGCTCTAGACGCAAATATTGGTGTGAGAGCTAATTCAATCAAGGAAACACTGCATGTTGGTGAAGGGCATATTGAAGAAGGATCATCCTAGTGGTTCTTGTGGAAGAACAACTCCATTTGGCTCACTAACTTCACACACCATCAGGCTTCCAAGCAGCTCTCAAGGAAACTCAGTTTTCACACTCTATGCTTAGTGCCCTTTGAGTGCATTATCTAGGAATGAACCTGATAGAGCAGCCCACACAAACGAATGCTCCACATGCGGCTTTCACATGCCACCAACTCCACAGTCACAGGCAACTTCAGCGCCACAGCCGTTTTCAGATAGCCCTCAATGCAAAGGCTCTAGACGCAAATATTGGTGTGACAGCTAATTCAATCAAGGAAAGACTGCATGTTGGCGAAGGGCATATTGAAGAAGGATCAGCCGAGTGGTTCTTGTGGGAGAACAACTCCATTGGGCTCACTAACTTCACACACCATCAGGCTTCCAAGCAGCTCTCAAGGAAACTCAGTTTTCATACTCTATGCTTAGAGCCCTTTGAGTGCATTATCTAGGAAAGAACCTGGTAGAGCAGCCCACACAAACGAATGCTCCACATGCGGGTTTCACATGCCACCAACTCCACAGTCACAGGCAACTTCAGCGCCACAGCCGTTTTCAGATAGTCCTCAATCCAAAGGCTCTAGATGCAAATATTAGTGTGAGATCTAATTCAACCAAGGAAACACTGCCTGTTGGTGAAGGGCATATTGAAGAAGGATCAGCCGAGTTTCTCTTCTGGGAGAACAACTCCATTTGGCTCACTAATTTCACACACCATCAGGCTTCCAAGCAGCTCTCAAGGAAACTCAGTTTTCACACTCTATGCTTAGTGCCCTTTGAGTGCCTAGGACTGATGTGAACCTTGGTGAGCATCCCACACAAACGAATGCTCCACGTGAGGGTTTCACATGCCAAAAACTCCACATTCACAGGCAACTTCAGCGCCACAGCCGTTTTCAGATAGCCCTCAATGCAAAGGCTCTAGATGCAAATAATTGTGTGAGAGCTAATTCAATCAAGGAAACACTGCATGTTGGTGAAGGGCATATTTAAGAAGGATCAGCCCAGTGGTTCTTGTGGGAGAACAACTCCATTTGGCTCACTAACTTCACACACCATCAGGCTTCCAAGCAGCTCTCAAGGAAACTCAGGTTTCACACTCTATGCTTAGTGCCCTTTGAGTGCATTATCTAGGAAAGAACCTGGTAGAGCATCCCACAAAAACGAATGCTCCACATGCGGGTTTCACATGCCACCAACTCCACATTCACAGGCAACTTCAGCGCCACAGCCGTTTTCAGATAGCCCTCAATGCAAAGGCTCTAGACGCAAATATTGGTGTGAGAGCTAATTCAATCAAGGAAACACTGCATGTTGGTGAAGGGGCATATTGAAGAAGGATCAGCCGAGTGGTTCTTGTGGGAGAACAACTCCATTTGGCTCACTAACTTCACACACCATCAGGCTTCCAAGCAGCTCTCAAGGAAACTCAGTTTTCACACTCTATGCTTAGTGCCCTTTGAGTGCATTATCTAGGAATGAACCTGTTAGAGCATCCCACACAAACGAATGCTCCACATGCGGGTTTCACATGCCACCAACTCCACATTCTCAGGCAACTCCAGCGCCACAGTCGTTTTCAGATAGCCCTCAATGCAAAGGCTCCAGACGCAAATATTGGTGTGAGAGCTAATTCAATCAAGGAAACACTGCATGTTGGTGAAGGGCATATTGAAGAAGGATCAGCCGAGTGGTTCTTGTGGGAGAACAACTCCATTTGGCTCACTAACTTCACACACCATCAGGCTTCCAAGCAGCTCTCAAGGAAACTCAGTTTTCACACTCTATGCTTAGTGCCCTTTGAGTGCAGTATCTAGGAATGAACCTGTTAGAGCATCCCACACAAACGAATGCTCCACATGCGGGTTTCACATGCCACCAACTCCACATTCTCAGGCAACTCCAGCGCCACAGTCATTTTCAGATAGCCCTCAATGCAAAGGCTCTAGACGCAAATATTGGTGTGAGAGCTAATTCAATCAAGGAAACACTGCATGTTGGTGAAGGGCATATTGAAGAAGGATCAGCCGAGTGGTTCTTGTGGGAGAACAACTCCATTTGGCTCACTAACTTCACACACCATCAGGCTTCCAAGCAGCTCTCAAGGAAACTCACTTTTCACACTCTATGCTTAGTGCACTTTGAGTGCATTATCTAGTAATGAACCTGGTAGAGCATCCCACACAAACGAATGCTCCACATGCGGGTTTCACATGCCACCAACTCCACAGTCACAGGCAACTTCAGCGCCACAGCCGTTTTCAGATAGTCCTCAATCCAAAGGCTCTAGACGCAAATATTGGTGTGAGAGCTAATTCAATCAAGGAAACACAGCATGTAGGTGAAGGGCATATTGAAGAAGGATCAGCCGAGTGGTTTTTGTGGGAGAACAACTTCATTTGGCTCACTAACTTCACACACCATCAGGCTTCCAAGCAGCTCTCAAGGAAACTCAGTTTTCACACTCTATGCTTAGTGCCCTTTGAGTGCATTATCTAGGAATGAACCCTGTAGAGGATCCCACACAAACGAAAGCTCCACATGCGGGTTTCACATGCCACCAACTCCACATTCTCAGGCAACTTCAGCGCCACAGCCGTTTTCAGATAGTCCTCAATGCAAAGGCTCTAGACGCAAATATTGGTGTGAGAGCTAATTCAATCAAGGAAACACTGCATGTTGGTGAAGGGCATATTGAAGAAGGATCAGCCGAGTGGTTCTTGTGGGAGAACAACTCCATTTGGCTCACTAACTTCACACACCATCAGGCTTCCAAGCAGCTCTCAAGGAAACTCAGTTTTCACACTCTATGCTTACTGCCCTTTGAGTGCCTAGGACTGAAGTGAACCTTGGTGAGCATCCCACACAAACGAATGCTCCACATGCGGGTTTCACATGCCACCAACTCCACATTCACAGGCAACTTCAGCGCCACAGCCGTTTTCAGATAGCCCTCAATGCAAATGCTCTAGACGCAAATGTTGGTGTGAGAGCTAATTCAATCAAGGAAACACTGCATGTTGGTGAAGGGCATATTGAAGAAGGATCAGCTGAGTGGTTGTTGTGGGAGAACAACTCCATTTGGCTCACTAACTTCACACACCATCAGGCTTCCAAGCAGCTCTCAAGGAAACTCAGTTTTCACACTCTATGCTTAGTGCCCTTTGAGTGCATTATCTAGGAATGAACCTGGTAGAGCATCCCACACAAACGAATGCTCCACATGCGGGTTTCACATGCCACCAACTCCACAGTCACAGGCAACTTCAGCGCCACAGCCGTTTTCAGATAGTCCTCAATGCAAAGGCTCTAGACGCAAATATTGGTGTGAGAGCTAATTCAATCAAAGAAACACAGCATGTAGGTGAAGGGCATATTGAAGAAGGATCAGCCGAGTGGTTCTGGTGGGAGAACAACTCCATTTGGCTCACTAACTTCACACACCATCAGGCTTCCAAGCAGCTCTCAAGGAAACTCAGTTTTCACACTCTATGCTTACTGCCCTTTGAGTGCCTAGGACTGAAGTGAACCTTGGTGAGCATCCCACACAAACGAATGCTCCACATGCGGGTTTCACATGCCACCAACTCCACATTCACAGGCAACTTCAGCGCCACAGCCGTTTTCAGATAGCCCTCAATGCAAATGCTCTAGACGCAAATGTTGGTGTGAGAGCTAATTCAATCAAGGAAACACTGCATGTTGGTGAAGGGCATATTGAAGAAGGATCAGCTGAGTGGTTGTTGTGGGAGAACAACTCCATTTGGCTCACTAACTTCACACACCATCAGGCTTCCAAGCAGCTCTCAAGGAAACTCAGTTTTCACACTCTATGCTTAGTGCCCTTTGAGTGCATTATCTAGGAATGAACCTGGTAGAGCATCCCACACAAACGAATGCTCCACATGCGGGTTTCACATGCCACCAACTCCACAGTCACAGGCAACTTCAGCGCCACAGCCGTTTTCAGATAGTCCTCAATGCAAAGGCTCTAGACGCAAATATTGGTGTGAGAGCTAATTCAATCAAAGAAACACAGCATGTAGGTGAAGGGCATATTGAAGAAGGATCAGCCGAGTGGTTCTGGTGGGAGAACAACTCCATTTGGCTCACTAACTTCACACACCATCAGGCTTCCAAGCAGCTCTCAAGGAAACTCAGTTTTCACACTCTATGCTTAGTGCCCTTTGAGTGCATTATCTAGGAATGAACCTGGTAGAGGATCCCACACAAACGAAAGCTCCACATGCGGTTTTCACATGCCACCAACTCCACATTCTCAGGCAACTTCAGCGCCACAGCCGTTTTCAGATAGCCCTCAATGCAAAGGCTCTAGACGCAAATATTGGTGTGAGAGCTAATTCAATCAAGGAAACACTGCATGTTGGTGAAGGGCATATTGAAGAAGGATCATCCGAGTGGTTCTTGTGGGAGAACAACTCCATTTGGCTCACTAACTTCACACACCATCAGGCTTCCAAGCAGCTCTCAAGGAAACTCAGTTTTCACACTCTATGCTTAGTGCCCTTTGAGTGCATTATCTAGGAATGAACCTGGTAGAGGATCCCACACAAACGAAAGCTCCACATGCGGGTTTCACATGCCACCAACTCCACATTCTCAGGCAACTTCAGCGCCACAGCCGTTTTCAGATAGCCCTCAATGCAAAGGCTCTAGACGCAAATATTGGTGTGAGAGCTAATTCAATCAAGGAAACACTGCATGTTGGTGAAGGGCATATTGAAGAAGGATCAGGTGAGTGGTCCTTGTGGGAGAACAACTCCATTTGGCTCACTAACTTCACACACCATCAGGCTTCCAAGCAGCTCTCAAGGAAACTCAGTTTTTACACTCTATGCTTAGTGCCCTTTGAGTGCATTATCTCGGAAAGACCCTGGTAGAGCATCCCACACAAACGAATGCTCCACATGCGGGTTTCACATGCCACCAACTCCACATTCTCAGGCAACTTCAGCGCCACAGCTGTTCTCAGATAGCCCTCAATGCAAAGGCTCTAGACGCAAATATTGGTGTGAGAGCTAATTCAATCAAGGAAACACTGCATGTTGGTGAAGGGCATATTGAAGAAGGATCAGCCGAGTGGTTCTTGTGGGAGAACAACTCCATTTGGCTCACTAACTTCACACACCATCAGGCTTCCAAGCAGCTCTCAAGGAAACTCAGTTTTCACACTCTATGCTTAGTGCCCTTTGAGTGCCTAGGACTGAAGTGAACCTTGGTGAGCATCCCACACAAACGAATGCTCCACATGCGGGTTTCACATGCCACCAAGTCCACATTCACAGGCAACTTCAGCGCCACAGCCGTTTTCAGATAGCCCTCAATGCAAATGCTCTAGACGCAAATGTTGGTGTGAGAGCTAATTCAATCAAGGAAACACTGCATGTTGGTGAAGGGCATATTGAAGAAGGATCAGCCGAGTGGTTGTTGTGGGAGAACAACTCCATTTGGCTCACTAACTTCACACACCATCTGGCTTCCAAGCAGCTCTCAAGGAAACTCAGTTTTCACACTCTATGCTTAGTGCCCTTTGAGTGCATTATCTAGGAATGAACCTGGTAGAGCATCCCACACAAACGAATGCTCCACATGCTAGTTTCACATGCCACCAACTCCACAGTCACAGGCAACTTCAGCGCCACAGCCGTTTTCAGATAGTCCTCAATGCAAAGGCTCTAGACGCAAATATTGGTGTGAGAGCTAATTCAATCAAAGAAACACAGCATGTAGGTGAAGGGCATATTGAAGAAGGATCAGCCGAGTGGTTCTTGTGGGAGAACAACTCCATTTGGCTCACTAACTTCACACACCATCAGGCTTCCAAGCAGCTCTCAAGGAAACTCAGTTTTCACACTCTATGCTTAGTGCCCTTTGAGTGCATTATCTAGGAATGAACCTGGTAGAGGATCCCACACAAACGAATGCTCCACATGCGGGTTTCACATGCCACCAACTCCACATTCTCAGGCAACTTCAGCGCCACAGCCGTTTTCAGATAGCCCTCAATGCAAAGGCTCTACATGCAAATATTGGTGTCAGAGCTAATTCAATCAAGGAAACACTGCATGTTGGTGAAGGGCATATTGAAGAAGGATCAGCCGAGTGGTTCTTGTGGGAGAACAACTCCATTTGGCTCACTAACATCACACACCATCAGGCTTCCAAGCAGCTCTCAAGGAAACTCAGTTTTCACACTCTATGCTTAGTGCCCTTTGAGTGCATTATCTAGGAATGAACCTGGTAGAGCATCCCACACAAACGAATGCTCCACATGCGGGTCTCACATGCCACCAACTCCACATTCACAGGCAACTTCAGCGCCACAGCCGTTTTCAGATAGCCCTCAATGCAAAGGCTCTAGACGCAAATATTGGTGTGAGAGCTAATTCAATCAAGGAAACACTGCATGTTGGTGAAGGGCATACTGAAGAAGGATCAGCCGAGTGGTTCTTGTGGGAGAACAACTCCATTTGGCTCACTAACATCACACACCATCAGGCTTCCAAGCAGCTCTCAAGGAAACTCAGTTTTTACACTCTATGCTTAGTGCCCTTTGAGTGCATTATCTAGGATGAAGCTTTGTGAGCATCCCACACAAACGAATGCTCCACATACGGGTTTCACATGCCACCAAGTTCACATTCACAGGCAACTTCAGCGCCATAGCCGTTTTCAGATAGCTCTCAATGCAAAGGCTCTAGACGCAAATATTGGTGTGAGAGCTAATTCAATCAAGGAAACACTGCATGTTGGTGAAGGACATATTGAAGAAGGATCAGCCGAGTGGTTCTTGTGGGAGAACAACTCCATTTGGCTCACTAACTTCACACACCATCAGGCTTCCAAGCAGCTCTCAAGGAAACTCAGTTTTCATACTCTATGCTTAGTGCCCTTTGAGTGCATTATCTAGTAATGAACCTGGTAGAGCATCCCACACAAAAGAATGCTCCACATGCGGGTTTCACATGCCACCAACTCCACAGTCACAGGCAACTTCAGCGCCACAGCCGTTTTCAGATAGTCCTCAATCCAAAGCCTCTAGACGCAAATATTGGTGTGAGAGCTAATTCAATCAAGGAAACACAGCATGTAGGTGAAGGGCATATTGAAGAAGGATCAGCCGAGTGGTTCTTGTGGGGGAACAACTCCATTTGGCTCACTAACTTCACACACCATCAGGCTTCCAAGCAGCTCTCAAGGAAACTCAGTTTTCACACTCTATGCTTAGTGCCCTTTGAGTGCATTATCTAGGAATGAACCTGGTAGAGTATCCCACACAAACGAAAGCTCCACATGCGGGTTTCACATGCCACCAACTCCACATTCTCAGGCAACTTCAGCGCCACACCCGTTTTCAGATAGCCCTCAATGCAAAGGCTCTAGAAGCAAATATTGGTGTGAGAGCTAATTCAATCAAGGAAACACTGCATGTTGGTGAAGGGCATATTGAAGAAGGATCATCCGAGTGGTTCTTGTGGGAGAACAACTCCATTTGGCTCACTAACTTCACACACCATCTGGCTTCCAAGCAGCTCTCAAGGAAACTCAGTTTTCACACTCTATGCTTAGTGCCCTTTGAGTGCCTGGGACTGATGTGAAGCTTGGTGAGCATCCCACACAAACGAATGCTCCACATGCGGGTTTCACATGCCACCAACTCCACATTCTCAGGCAACTTCAGCGCCACAGCCGTTTTCAGATAGCTCTCAATGCAAAGGCTCTAGACGCAAATATTGGTGTGAGAGCTAATTCAATCAAGGAAACACTGCATTTGGTGAAGGGCATATTGAAGAAGGATCAGCCGAGTGGTTCTTGTGGGAGAACAACTCCATTTGGCTCACTAACTTCACACACCATCAGGCTTCCAAGCAGCTCTCAAGGAAACTCAGTTTTCACACTCTATGCTTAGTGCCCTTTGAGTGCATTATCTAGGAATGAACCTGGTAGAGCATCCCACACAAACGAATGCTCCACATGCGGGTTTCACATGCCACCAACTCCACATTCACAGGCAACTTCAGCGCCACAGCCGTTTTCAGATAGTCCTCAATCCAAAGGCTCTAGACGCAAATATTGGTGTGAGAGCTAATTCAATCAAGGAAACACAGCATGTAGGTGAAGGGCATATTGAAGAAGGATCAGCCGAGTGGTTCTTGTGGGAGAACAACTCCATTTGGCTCACTAACTTCACACACCATCAGGCTTCCAAGCAGCTCTCAAGGAAACTCAGTTTTCACACTCTATGCTTAGTGCCCTTTGAGTGCATTATGTAGGAATGAACCTGGTAGAGGATCCCACACAAACGAAAGCTCCACATGCGGGTTTCACATGCCACCAACTCCACATTCTCAGGCAACTTCAGCGACACAGCCGTTTTCAGATAGCCCTCAATGCAAAGGCTCTAGACGCAAATATTGGTGTGAGAGCTAATTCAATCAAGGAAACACTGCATGTTGGTGAAGGGCATATTGAAGAAGGATCAGGTGAGTGGTCCTTGTGGGAGAACAACTCCATTTGGCTCACTAACTTCACACATCATCAGGCTTCCAAGCAGCTCTCAAGGAACCTCAATTTTCACACTCTATGCTTAGTGCCTTTTGAGTGCCTAGGACTGAAATGAAGCTTGGTGAGCATCCCACACAAACGAATGCTCCACATGCGGGCTTCACATGCCACCAACTCCACATTCTCAGGCAACTTCAGCGCCACAGCCGTTTTCAGATAGCCCTCAATGCAAAGGCTCTAGACGCAAATATTGGTGTGAGAGCTAATTCAATCAAGGAAACACTGCATGTTCGTGAAGGGCATATTGAAGAAGGATCATCCGAGTGGTTCTGGTGGGAGAACAACTCCATTTGGCTCACTAACTTCACACACCATCAGGCTTCCAAGCAGCTCTCAAGGAAACTCAGTTTTCACACTCTATGCTTAGTGCCCTTTGAGTGCATTATCTAGGAATGAACCTGGTAGAGCATCCCACACAAACGAATGCTCCACATGCGGGTTTCACATGCCACCAACTCCACATTCACAGGCAACTTCAGCGCCACAGCCGTTTTCAGATAGCCCTCAATGCAAAGGGTCTAGACGCAAATATTGGTGTGAGAGCTAATTCAATCAAGGAAACACTGCATGTTGGTGAAGGGCATATTGAAGAAGGATCAGCCGAGTGGTTCTGGTGGGAGAACAACTCCATTTGGCTCACTAACTTCACACACCATCAGGCTTCCAAGCAGCTCTCAAGGAAACTCAGTTTTTACACTCTATGCTTAGTGCCCTTTGAGTGCATTATCTCGGAAAGACCCTGGTAGAGCATCCCACACAAACGAATGCTCCACATGCGGGTTTCACATGCCACCAACTCCACATTCACAGGCAACTTCAGCGCCACAGCTGTTTTCAGATAGCCCTCAATGCAAAGGCTCTAGACGCAAATATTGGTGTGAGAGCTAATTCAATCAAGGAAACACTGCATGTTGGTGAAGGACATATTGAAGAAGGATCAGTCGAGTGGTTCTTGTTGGAGAACAACTCCATTTGGCTCACTAACTTCACACACCATCAGGCTTCCTAGCAGCTCTCAAGGAAACTCAGTTTTCACACTCTATGCTTAGTGCCCTTTGAGTGCCTAGGACTGAAGTGAACCTTGGTGAGCATCCCACACAAACGAATGCTCCACATGCGGGTTTCACATGCCACTAACTCCACATTCACAGGCAACTTCAGCGCCACAGCCGTTTTCAGATAGCCCTCAATCCAAAGGCTCTAGACGCAAATGTTGGTGTGAGAGCTAATTCAATCAAGGAAACACTGCATGTTGGTGAAGGGCATATTGAAGAAGGATCAGCCGAGTGGTTGTTGTGGGAGAACAACTCCATTTGGCTCACTAACTTCACACACCATCAGGCTTCCAAGCAGCTCTCAAGGAAACTCAGTTTTCACACTCTATGCTTAGTGCCCTTTGAGTGCATTATCTAGGAATGAACCTGGTAGAGCATCCCACACAAACGAATGCTCCACATGCGGGTTTCACATGCCACCAACTCCACATTCACAGGCAACTTCAGCGCCACAGCCGTTTTCAGATAGCCCTCAATGCAAAGGCTCTAGAAGCAAATATTGGTGTGAGAGTTAATACAATCAAGGAAACACTGCATGTTGAGGAAGCTCATATTGAAGAAGTGCAGCCGAGTGGTTCTTGTGGGAGAACAACTCCATTTGGCTCACTAACTTCACACACCATCATGCTTCCATGCAGCTCTCAAGGAAACTCAGTTTTCACACTCTATGCTTAGTGCCTTTTGAGTGCCTAGGACTGAAATGAATCTTGGTGAGCATCCCACACAAACGAATGCTCCACATGCGGGTTTCACATGCCACCAACTCCACATTCACAGGCAACTTCAGCGCCACAGCCGTTTTCAGATAGCCCTCAATGCAAAGGCTCTAGACGCAAATATTGGTGTGAGAGCTAATTCAATCAAGGAAACACTGCATGTTGGTGAAGGGCATATGGAAGAAGGATCAGTCGAGCGGTTCTTGTGGGAGAACAACTCCATTTGGCTCACTAACTTCACACACCATCAGGCTTCCAAGCAGCTCTCAAGGAAACTCAGTTTTCACACTCTATGCTTAGTGCCCTTTGAGTGCATTATCTAGGAATGAACCTGGTAGAGCATCCCACACAAACGAATGCTCCACATGCGGGTTTCACATGCCACCAACTCCACATTCACAGGCAACTTCAGCGCCACAGCCTTTTTCAGATAGCCCTCAATGCAAAGGCTCTAGACGCAAATATTGGTGTGAAAGCTAATTCAATCAAGGAAACACTGCATGTTGAGGAAGCTCATATTGAAGAAGTATCAGCCGAGTGGTTCTTGTGGGAGAACAACTCCATTTGGCTCACTAACTTCACACACCATCAGGCTTCCATGCAGCTCTCAAGGAAACTGAGTTTTCACACTCTATGCTTAGTGCCTTTTGAGTGCCTAGGACTGAAATGAATCTTGGTGAGCATCCCACACAAACGAATGCTCCACATGCGGGTTTCACATGCCACCAACTCCACATTCACAGGCAACTTCAGCGCCACAGCCGTTTTCAGATAGCCCTCAATCCAAAGGCTCTAGACGCAAATATTGGTGTGAAAGCTAATTCAATCAAGGAAACACTGCATGTTGGTGAAGGGCATATTGAAGAAGGATCAGCAGAGTGGTTCTTGTGGGAGAACAACTCCATTTGGCTCACTAACTTCACACACCATCAGGCTTCCAAGCAGCTCTCAAGGAAACTCAGTTTTCACACTCTATGCTTAGTGCCCTTTGAGTGCATTATCTAGGAATGAACCTGGTAGAGGATCCCACACAAACGAATGCTCCACATGCGGGTTTCACATGCCACCAACTCCACATTCACAGGCAACTTCAGCGCCACAGCCGTTTTCAGATATCCCTCAATGCAAAGGCTCTAGACGCAAA
Organism: Ochotona princeps; assembly: GCF_030435755.1. Taxonomy (NCBI): domain Eukaryota; kingdom Metazoa; phylum Chordata; class Mammalia; order Lagomorpha; family Ochotonidae; genus Ochotona; species Ochotona princeps. Next base: position 23,559 of record NW_026699244.1, on the reverse strand, counting down.
TATTGGTGTGAGAGCTAATTCAATCAAGGAAACACTGCATGTTGGTGAAGGGCATGTTGGAGAAGGATCAGCCAAGTGGTTCTTGTGGGAGAACAACTCCATTTGGCTCACTAACTTCACACACCATCAGGCTTCCATGCAGCTCTCAAGGAAACTCAGTTTTCACACTCTATGCTTAGTGCCCTTTGAGTGCCTAGGACTGAAATGAAGCTTGGTGAGCATCCCACACAAACGAATGCTCCACATGCGGGTTTCACATGCCACCAACTCCACATTCACAGGCAACTTCAGCGCCACAGCCGTTTTCAGATACCCTCAATGCAAAGGCTCTAGACGCAAATATTGGTGTGAGAGCTAATTCAATCAAGGAAACACTGCATGTTGGTGAAGGGCATATTGAAGAAGAATCAGCCGAGTGGCTCTTGTGGGAGAACAACTCCATTTGGCTCACTAACTTCACACACCATCAGGCTTCCAAGCAGCTCTCAAGGAAACTCAGTTTTCACACTCTATGCTTAGTGCCTTTTGAGTGCCTGGGGCTGAAATGAATCTTGGTGAGCATCCCACACAACCGAATGCTCCACATGCGCGTTTCACATGCCACCAACTCCATATTCTCAGGCAACTTCAGCGCCACAGCCGTTTTCAGATAGCCCTCAATGCAACGGCTCTAGAAGCAAATATTGGTGTGAGAGCTAATTTAATCAAGGAAACACTGCATGTTGGTGAAGGGCATATTGAAGAAGGATCGGCCGAGTGGTTCTTGTGGGAGAACAACTCCATTTGGCTCACTAACTTCACACACCATCAGGCTTCCAAGCAGCTCTCAAGGAAACTCAGTTTTCACACTCTATGCTTAGTGCCCTTTGAGTGCATTATCTAGGAATGAACCTGGTACAGCATCCCACACAAACGAATGCTCCACATGCGGGTTTCACATGCCACCAACTCCACATTCACAGGCAACTTCAGCGCCACAGCCGTTTTCAGATAGCCCTCAATGCAAAGGCTCTAGAAGCAAATATTGGTGTGAGAGCTAATTCAATCAAGGAAACACTGCATGTTGGTGAAGGGCATATTGAAGAAGGATCAGTCGAGTGGTTCTTGTGGGAGAACAACTCCATTTGGCTCACTAACTTCACACACCATCAGGCTTTCAAGCAGCTCTCAAGGAAACTCAGTTTTCACACTCTATGCTTAGTGCCTTTTGAGTGCCTAGGACTGAAATGAAGCTTGGTGAGCATCCCACACAAACGAATGCTCCACATGCGCGTTTCACATGCCACCAACTCCATATTTTCAGGCAACTTCAGCGCCACAGCCGTTTTCAGATAGCCCTCAATGCAAAGGCTCTAGGCGGAAATATTGGTGTGAGAGCTAATTCAATCAAGGAAACACTGCATGTTGGTGAAGGGCATATTGAAGAAGGATCAGCCGAGTGGTCCTTGTGGGAGAACAACTCCATTTGGCTCACTAACTTCACACACCATCAGGCTTCCAAGCAGCTCTCAAGGAAACTCAGTTTTCACACTCTATGCTTAGTGCCTTTTGAGTGCCTAGGGCTGAAATTAAGCTTGGTGAGCATCCCACACAAACGAATGCTCCACATGCGGGTTTCACATGCCATCAACTCCACATTTTCAGGCAACTTCAGTGCCACAGCCGTTTTCAGATAGCCCTCAATGCAAAGGCTCTAGACGCAAATATTGGTGTGAGAGCTAATTCAATCAAGGAAACACTGCATGTTGGTGAAGGGCATATTGAAGAAGGATCAGCCGAGTGGTTCTTGTGGGAGAACAACTCCATTTGGCTCACTAACTTCACACACCATCAGGCTTCGAAGCAACTCTCATGGAAACTCAGTTTTCACACTCTATGCTTAGTGCTCTTTGAGTGCCTAGGACTGAAATGAAGCTTTGTGAGTATCCCACACAAACGAATGCTCCACATGCGGGTTTCACATGCCACCTACTCCACATTCTCAGGCAACTTCAGCACCACAGCCGTTTTCAGATAGCCCTCAATGCAAAGGCTCTAGACGCAAATATTGGTGTGAGAGCTAATTCAATCAAGGAAATACTGCATGTTGGTGAAGGGCATATTGAAGAAGGATCAGCCGAGTGGTTCTTGTGGGAGAACAACTCCATTTGGCTCACTAACTTCACACACCATCAGGCTTCATAGCAGCTCTCAAGGAAACTCAGTTTTCACACTCTATGCTTAGTGCCTTTTGAGTGCCTAGGACTGAAATAAACCTTGGTGAGCATCCCACACAAACGAATGCTCCACATGCGGCTTTCACATGCCACCAACTCCACATTCACAGGCAACTTCAGCGCCACAGCCGTTTTCAGATAGCCCTCAATCCAAAGGCTCTAGACGCAAATGTTGGTGTGAGAGCTATTTCAATCAAGGAAACACTGCATGTTGGTGAAGGGCATATTGAAGAAGGATCAGCCGAGTGGTTGTTGTGGGAGAACAACTCCATTTGGCTCACTAACTTCACACACCATCTGGCTTCCAAGCAGCTCTCAAGGAAACTCAGTTTTCACACTCTATGCTTAGTGCCCTTTGAGTGCATTATCTAGGAATGAACCTGGTAGAGCATCCCACACAAACGAATGCTCCACATGCGGGTTTCACATGCCACCAACTCCACATTCACAGGCAACTTCAGCGCCACAGCCGTTTTCAGATAGCCCTCAATGCAAAGGCTCTAGAAGCAAATATTGGTGTGAGAGTTAATACAATCAAGGAAACACTGCATGTTGAGGAAGCTCATATTGAAGAAGTGCAGCCGAGTGGTTCTTGTGGGAGAACAACTCCATTTGGCTCACTAACTTCACACACCATCAGGCTTCCATGCAGCTCTCAAGGAAACTCAGTTTTCACACTCTATGCTTAGTGCCTTTTGAGTGCCTAGGACTGAAATGAATCTTGGTGAGCATCCCACACAAACGAATGCTCCACATGCGGGTTTCACATGCCACCAACTCCACATTCACAGGCAACTTCAGCGCCACAGCCGTTTTCAGATAGCCCTCAATGCAAAGGCTCTAGAAGCAAATATTGGTGTGAGAGCTAATTCAATCAAGGAAACACTGCATGTTGGTGAAGGGCATATTGAAGAAGGATCAGTCGAGCGGTTCTTGTGGGAGAACAACTCCATTTGGCTCACTAACTTCACACACCATCAGGCTTCCAAGCAGCTCTCAAGGAAACTCAGTTTTCACACTCTATGCTTAGTGCCCTTTGAGTGCATTATCTAGGAATGAACCTGGTAGAGCATCCCACACAAACGAATGCTCCACATGCGGGTTTCACATGCCACCAACTCCACATTCACAGGCAACTTCAGCGCCACAGCCTTTTTCAGATAGCCTTCAATGCAAAGGCTCTAGACGCAAATATTGGTGTGAAAGCTAATTCAATCAAGGAAACACTGCATGTTGAGGAAGCTCATATTGAAGAAGTATCAGCCGAGTGGTTCTTGTGGGAGAACAACTCCATTTGGCTCACTAACTTCACACACCATCAGGCTTCCATGCAGCTCTCAAGGAAACTCAGTTTTCACACTCTATGCTTAGTGCCTTTTGAGTGCCTAGGACTGAAATGAATCTTGGTGAGCATCCCACACAAACGAATGCTCCACATGCGGGTTTCACATGCCACCAACTCCACATTCACAGGCAACTTCAGCGCCACAGCCGTTTTCAGATAGCCCTCAATGCAAAGGCTCTAGACGCAAATATTGGTGTGAAAGCTAATTCAATCAAGGAAACACTGCATGTTGGTGAAGGGCATATTGAAGAAGGATCAGCAGAGTGGTTCTTGTGGGAGAACAACTCCATTTGGCTCACTAACTTCACACACCATCAGGCTTCCAAGCAGCTCTCAAGGAAACTCAGTTTTCACACTCTATGCTTAGTGCCCTTTGAGTGCATTATCTAGGAATGAACCTGGTAGAGTATCCCACACAAACGAATGCTCCACATGCGGGTTTCACATGCCACCAACTCCACATTCACAGGCAACTTCAGCGCCACAGCCGTTTTCAGATATCCCTCAATGCAAAGGCTCTAGACGCAAATATTGGTGTGAGAGCTAATTCAATCAAGGAAACACTGCATGTTGGTGAAGGGCATGTTGGAGAAGGATCAGCCAAGTGGTTCTTGTGGGAGAACAACTCCATTTGGCTCACTAACTTCACACACCATCAGGCTTCCATGCAGCTCTCAAGGAAACTCAGTTTTCACACTCTATGCTTAGTGCCCTTTGAGTGCCTAGGACTGAAATGAAGCTTGGTGAGCATCCCACACAAACGAATGCTCCACATGCGGGTTTCACATGCCACCAACTCCACATTCACAGGCAACTTCAGCGCCACAGCCGTTTTCAGATACCCTCAATGCAAAGGCTCTAGACGCAAATATTGGTGTGAGAGCTAATTCAATCAAGGAAACACTGCATGTTGGTGAAGGGCATATTGAAGAAGAATCAGGCGAGTGGCTCTTGTGGGAGAACAACTCCATTTGGCTCACTAACTTCACACACCATCAGGCTTCCAAGCAGCTCTCAAGGAAACTCAGTTTTCACACTCTATGCTTAGTGCCCTTTGAGTGCCTAGGGCTGAAATGAAGCTGGTAGAGCATCCCACACAAACGAATGCTCCACATGCGGGTTTCACATGCCACCAACTCCACATTCTCAGGCAACTTCAGCGCCACAGCCGTTTTCAGATAGCCCTCAATGCAAAGGCTCTAGAAGAAAATATTATTGTGAGAGGTAATTCAATCAAGGAAACACTGCATGTTGGTGAAGGGCATATTGAAGAAGGATCGGCCGAGTGGTTCTTGTGGGAGAACAACTCCATTTGGCTCACTAACTTCACACACCATCAGGCTTCCAAGCAGCTCTCAAGGAAACTCAGTTTTCACACTCTATGCTTAGTGCCCTTTGAGTGCATTATCTAGCAATGAACCTGGTAGAGCATCCCACACAAACGAATGCTCCACATGCGGGTTTCACATGCCACCAACTCCACATTCACAGGCAACTTCAGCGCCACAGCCGTTTTCAGATAGCCCTCAATGCAAAGGCTCTAGAAGCAAATATTGGTGTGAGAGCTAATTCAATCAAGGAAACACTGCATGTTGGTGAAGGGCATATTGAAGAAGGATCAGTCGAGTGGTTCTTGTGGGAGAACAACTCCATTTGGCTCACTAACTTCACACACCATCAGGCTTTCAAGCAGCTCTCAAGGAAACTCAGTTTTCACACTCTATGCTTAGTGCCTTTTGAGTGCCTAGGACTGAAATGAAGCTTGGTGAGCATCCCACACAAACGAATGCTCCACATGCGCGTTTCACATGCCACCTACTCCATATTTTCAGGCAACTTCAGCGCCACAGCCGTTTTCAGATAGCCCTCAATGCAAAGGCTCTAGGCGGAAATATTGGTGTGAGAGCTAATTCAATCAAGGAAACACTGCATGTTGGTGAAGGGCATATTGAAGAAGGATCAGCCGAGTGGTTCTTGTGGGAGAACAACTCCATTTGGCTCACTAACTTCACACACCATCAGGCTTCATAGTAGCTCTCAAGAAAACTCAGTTTTCACACTCTATGCTTAGTGCCTTTTGAGTGCCTAGGACTGAAATACACCTTGGTGAGCATCCCACACAAACGAATGCTCCACATGCGGCTTTCACATGCCACCAACTCCACATTCTCAGGCAACTTCAGCGCCACAGCCGTTTTCTGATAGCCCTCAATGCAAAGGCTCTAGACGCAAATATTGGTGTGAGAGCTAATTCAATCAAGGAAACACTGCATGTTGGTGAAGGGCATATTGAAGAAGGATCAGCCGAGTGGTTCTTGTGGGAGAACAACTCCATTTGGCTCACTAACTTCACACACCATCAGGCTTCCATGCAGCTCTCATGGAAACTCAGTTTTCACACTCTATGCTTAGTGCCCTATTAGTGCCTAGGACTGAAATGAAGCTTGGTGAGCATCCCACACAAACGAATGCTCCACATGCGGGTTTCACATGCCACCAACTCCACATTCTCAGGCAACTTCAGCGCCACAGCCGTTTTCAGATAGCCCTCAATGCAAAGGCTGTAGACGCAAATATTGGTGTGAGAGCTAATTCAATCAAGGAAACACTGCATGTTGGTGAAGGGCATATTGAAGAAGGATCAGTCGAGTGGTTCTTGTGGGAGAACAACTCCATTTGGCTCACTAACTTCACACACCATCAGGCTTTCAAGCAGCTCTCAAGGAAACTCAGTTTTCACACTCTATGCTTAGTGCCTTTTTTTGCCTAGGACTGAAATGAAGCTTGGTGAGCATCCCACACAAACGAATGCTCCACATGCGCGTTTCACATGCCACCAACTCCATATTTTCAGGCAACTTCAGCGCCACAGCCGTTTTCAGATAGCCCTCAATGCAAAGGCTCTAGGCGCAAATATTGGTGTGAGAGCTAATTCAATCAAGGAAACACTGCATGTTGGTGAAGGGCATATTGAAGAAGGATCAGCCGAGTGGTTCTTGTGGGAGAACAACTCCATTTGGCTCACTAACTTCACACACCATCAGGCTTCGAAGCAACTCTCATGGAAACTCAGTTTTCACACTCTATGCTTAGTGCTCTTTGAGTGCCTAGGACTGAAATGAAGCTTTGTGAGCATCCCACACAAACGAATGCTCCACATGCGGGTTTCACATGCCACCTACTCCACATTCTCAGGCAACTTCAGCACCACAGCCGTTTTCAGATAGCCCTCAATGCAAAGGCTCTAGACGCAAATATTGGTGTGAGAGCTAATTCAATCAAGAAAATACTGCATGTTGGTGAAGGGCATATTGAAGAAGGATCAGCCGAGTGGTTCTTGTGGGAGAACAACTCCATTTGGCTCACTAACTTCACACACCATCAGGCTTCCATGCAGCTCTCATGGAAACTCAGTTTTCACACTCTATGCTTAGTGCCCTTTTAGTGCCTAGGACTGAAATGAATCTTGGTGAGCATCCCACACAAACGAATGCTCTACATGCGGGTTTCACATGCCACCAACTCCACATTCTCAGGCAACTTCAGCGCCACAGCCTTTTTCAGATAGCCCTCAATGCAAAGGCTGTAGACGCAAATATTGGTGTGAGAGCTAATTCAATCAAGGAAACACTGCATGTTGGTGAAGGGCATATTGAAGAATAATCAGCCGAGCGGTTTTTGCGGGAGAACAACTCCATTTGGCTCACTAACTTCACACACCATCAGGCTTCCAAGCAGCTCTCAAGGAAACTCAGTTTTCACACTCTATTCTTAGTGCCCTTTGAGTGCATTATCTAGGAATGAACCTGGTAGAGCATCCCACACAAACGAATGCTCCACATGCGGGTTTCACATGCCACCAACTCCACATTCACAGGCAACTTCAGCGCCACAGCCGTTTTCTGATAGCCCTCAATGCAAAGGCTCTAGACGCAAATATTGGTGTGAGAGTTAATCCAATCAAGGAAACACTGCATGTTGATGATGGGCATATTGAAGAAGGATCAGCCGAGTGGTTCTTGTGGGAGAACAATTCCATTTGGCTCACGAACTTCACACACCATCAGGCTTCCAAGCAGCTCTCAAGGAAACTCAGATTTCACACTCTATGCTTAGTGCCCTTGAGTACCTAGAACTGAAATGAAGCTTGGTGAGCATCCCACACAAAAGAATGCTCCACATGCGGGTTTCACATGCCACCAACTCCACATTCACAGGCAACTTCAGCGCAACAGCCGTTTTCAGATAGCCCTCAATCCAAAGGCTCTAGACGCAAGTGTTGGTGTGAGAGCTAATTCAATCAAGGAAACACTGCATGTTGATGAAGGGCATATTGAAGAAGGATCAGCCGAGTGGTTCTGGTGGGAGAACAACTCCATTTGGCTCACTAACTTCACACACCATCAGGCTTCCATGCAGCTCTCAAGGAAACTCAGTTTTCACACTCTATGCTTAGTGCCTTTTGAGTGCCTAGGACTGAAATGAATCTTGGTGAGCATCCCACACAAACGAATGCTCCACATGCGGCTTTCACATGCCACCAACTCCACATTCACAGGCAACTTCAGCGCCACAGCCGTTTTCAGATAGCCCTCAATGCAAAGGCTCTAGACGCAAATATTGGTGTGAGAGCTAATTCAATCAAGGAAACACTGCATGTTGGTGAAGGGCATATTGAAGAAGGATCAGTCAAGCGGTTCTTGTGGGAGAACAACTCCATTTGGCTCACTAACTTCACACACCATCTGGCTTCCAAGCAGCTCTCAAGGAAACTCAGTTTTCACACTCTATGCTTAGTGCCCTTTGAGTGCATTATTTAGGAATGAACCTGGTAGAGCATCCCACACAAACGAATGCTCCACATGCGGGTTTCACATGCCACCAACTCCACATTCACAGGCAACTTCAGCGCCACAGCCTTTTTCAGATAGCCCTCAATGCAAAGGCTCTAGACGCAAATATTGGTGTGAAAGCTAATTCAATCAAGGAAACACTGCATGTTGGTGAAGGGCATATTGAAGAAGGATCAGCCAAGTGGTTCTTGTGGGAGAACAACTCCATTTCGCTCACTAACTTCACACACCATCAGGCTTCCAAGCAGCTCTCAAGGAAACTCAGTTTTCACACTCTATGCTTAGTGCCCTTTGAGTGCATTATCTAGGACTGAAGGGAAGCTTAGTGAGCATCCTACACAAACGAATGCTCCACATGCGCGTTTCACATGCCACCAACTCCACATTCACAGGCAACTTCAGCGCCACAGCCGTTTTCAGATAGCCCTCAATGCAAAGGCTCTAGACACAAATATTGGTGTGAGAGCTAATTCAATCAAGGAAACACTGCATGTTGGTGAAGGGCATATTGAAGAAGGATCAGCCGAGTGGTCCTTGTGAGAGAACAACTCCATTTGGCTCACTAACTTCACACACCATCAGGCTTCCAAGCAGCTCTCAAGGAAACTCAGTTTTCACACTCTATGCTTAGTGCCTTTTGAGTGCCTAGGACTGAAATGAAGCTTGGGGAGCATCCCACACAAACGAATGCTCCACCTGCGCGTTTTACATGCCACCAACTCCACATTCTCAGGCAACTTCAGCACCACAGCCGTTTTCAGATAGCCCTCAATGCAAAGGCTCTAGACGCAAATATTGGTGTGAGAGCTAATTCAATCAAGGAAACACTGCATGTTGGTGAAGGGCATATTGAAGAAGGATCAGCCGAGTGGTTCTTGTGGGAGAACAACTCCATTTGGCTCACTAACTTCACACACCATCAGGCTTCCAAGCAGCTCTCAAGGAAACTCAGTTTTCACACTCTATGCTTAGTGCCCTTTGAGTGCATTATCTAGCAATGAACCTGGTAGAGCATCCCACACAAACGAATGCTCCACATGCGGGTTTCACATGCCACCAACTCCACATTCTCAGGCAACTTCAGCGCCACAGCCGGTTTCAGATAGCCCTCAATGCAAAGGCTCTAGACGCAAATATTGGTGTGAGAGCTAATTCAATCAAGGAAACACTGTATGTTGGTGAAGGGCATATTGAAGAAGGATCAGCCGAGTGGTTCTTGTGGGAGAACAACTCCATTTGGCTCACTAACTTCACACACCATCAGGCTTCCAAGCAGCTCTCAAGGAAACTCAGTTTTCACACTCTATGCTTAGTGCCTTTTGAGTGCCTAGGACTGAAATGAAGCTTGGTGAGCATCCCACACAAACGAATGCTCCACATGCGGGTTTCACATGCCACCAACTCCACATTCACAGGCAACTTCAGCACCACAGCCGTTTTCAGATAGCCCTCAATGCAAAGGCTCTAGAAGCAAATATTGGTGTGAGAGTTAATACAATCAAGGAAACACTGCATGTTGAGGAAGCTCATATTGAAGAAGTATCAGCCGAGTGGTTCTTGTGGGAGAACAACTCCATTTGGCTCACTAACTTCACACACCATCAGGCTTCCATGCAGCTCTCAAGGAAACTCAGTTTTCACACTCTATGCTTAGTGCCTTTTGAGTGCCTAGGACTGAAATGAATCTTGGTGAGCATCCCACACAAACGAATGCTCCACATGCGGGTTTCACATGCCACCAACTCCACATTCACAGGCAACTTCAGCGCCACAGCCGTTTTCAGATAGCCCTCAATGCAAAGGCTCTAGACGCAAATATTGGTGTGAAAGCTAATTCAATCAAGGAAACACTGCATGTTGGTGAAGGGCATATTGAAGAAGGATCAGCAGAGTGGTTCTTGTGGGAGAACAACTCCATTTGGCTCACTAACTTCACACACCATCAGGCTTCCAAGCAGCTCTCAAGGGAAACTCAGTTTTCACACTCTATGCTTAGTGCCCTTTGAGTGCATTATCTAGGAATGAACCTGGTAGAGTATCCCACACAAACGAATGCTCCACATGCGGGTTTCACATGCCACCAACTCCACATTCACAGGCAACTTCAGCGCCACAGCCGTTTTCAGATAGCCCTCAATGCAAAGGCTCTAGACGCAAATATTGGTGTGAGAGCTAATTCAATCAAGGAAACACTGCATGTTGGTGAAGGGCATGTTGGAGAAGGATCAGCTGAGTGGTTCTTGTGGGGAGAACAACTCCATTTGGCTCACTAACTTCACACACCCATCAGGCTTCCATGCAGCTCTCAAGGAAACTCAGTTTTCACACTCTATGCTTAGTGCCCTTTGAGTGCCTAGGACTGAAATGAAGCTTGGTGAGCATCCCACACAAACGAATGCTCCACATGCGGGTTTCACATGCCACCAACTCCACATTCACAGGCAACTTCAGCGCCACAGCCGTTTTCAGATACCCTCAATGCAAAGGCACTAGACGCAAATATTGGTGTGAGAGCTAATTCAATCAAGGAAACACTGCATGTTGGTGAAGGGTATATTGAAGAAGAATCAGCCGAGTGGCTCTTGTGGGAGAACAACTCCATTTGGCTCACTAACTTCACACACCATCAGGCTTCCAAGCAGCTCTCAAGGAAACTCAGTTTTCACACTCTATGCTTAGTGCCCGTTGAGTGCATTATCTAGGAATGAACCTGGTACAGCATCCCACACAAACGAATGCTCCACATGCGGGTTTCACATGCCACCAACTCCACATTCACAGGCAACTTCAGCGCCACAGCCGTTTTCAGATACCCTCAATGCAAAGGCTCTAGACGCAAATATTGGTGTGAGAGCTAATTCAATCAAGGAAACACTGCATGTTGGTGAAGGGCATATTGAAGAAGAATCAGGCGAGTGGCTCTTGTGGGAGAACAACTCCATTTGGCTCACTAACTTCACACACCATCAGGCTTCCAAGCAGCTCTCAAGGAAACTCAGTTTTCACACTCTATGCTTAGTGCCTTTTGAGTGCCTAGGGCTGAAATTAAGCTTGGTGAGCATCCCACACAAACGAATGCTCCACATGCGGGTTTCACATGCCATCAACTCCACATTCTCAGGCAACTTCAGTGCCACAGCCGTTTTCAGATAGCCCTCAATGCAAAAGCTCTAGACGCAAATATTGGTGTGAGAGCTAATTCAATCAAGGAAACACTGCATGTTGGTGAAGGGCATATTGAAGAAGGATCAGTCGAGTGGTTCTTGTGGGAGAACAACTCCATTTGGCTCACTAACTTCACACACCATCAGGCTTTCAAGCAGCTCTCAAGGAAACGCAGTTTTCACACTCTATGCTTAGTGCCTTTTGAGTGCCTAGGACTGAAATGAAGCTTGGTGAGCATCCCACACAAACGAATGCTCCACATGCGGGTTTCACATGCCATCAACTCCACATTCTCAGGCAACTTCAGTGCCACAGCCGTTTTCAGATAGCCCTCAATGCAAAGGCTCTAGACGCAAATATTGGTGTGAGAGCTAATTCAATCAAGGAAATAGTGCATGTTGGTGAAGGGCATATTGAAGAAGGATCAGCCGAGTGGTTCTTGTGGGAGAACAACTCCATTTGGCTCACTAACTTCACACACCATCAGGCTTCCAAGCAGCTCTCAAGGAAACTCAGTTTTCACACTCTATGCTTAGTGCCTTTTGAGTGCCTAGGACTGAAATAAACCTTGGTGAGCATCCCACACAAACGAATGCTCCACATGCGGCTTTCACATGCCACCAACTCCACATTCTCAGGCAACTTCAGCGCCACAGCCGTTTTCAGATAGCCCTCAATGCAAAGGCTCTAGACGCAAATATTGGTGTGAGAGCTATTTCAATCAAGGAAACACTGCATGTTGGTGAAGGGCATATTGAAGAAGGATCAGCCGAGTGGTTCTTGTGGGAGAACAACTCCATTTGGCTCACTAACTTCACACACCATCAGGCTTCCATGCAGCTCTCATGGAAACTCAGTTTTCACACTCTATGCTTAGTGCCCTTTTAGTGCCTAGGACTGAAATGAAGCTTGGTGAGCATCCCACACAAACGAATGCTCTACATGCGGGTTTCACATGCCACCAACTCCACATTCTCAGGCAACTTCAGCGCCACAGCCGTTTTCAGATAGCCCTCAATGCAAAGGCTGTAGACGCAAATATTGGTGTGAGAGCTAATTCAATCAAGGAAACACTGCATGTTGGTGAAGGGCATATTGAAGAATAATCAGCCGAGCGGTTTTTGCAGGAGAACAACTCCATTTGGCTCACTAACTTCACACACCATCAGGCTTCCAAGCAGCTCTCAAGGAAACTCAGTTTTCACACTCTATGCTTAGTGCCCTTTGAGTGCATTATCTAGGAATGAACCTGGTAGAGCATCCCACACAAACGAATGCTCCACATGCGGGTTTCACATGCCACCAACTCCACATTCACAGGCAACTTCAGCTCCACAGCCGTTTTCTGATAGCCCTCAATGCAAAGGCTATAGACGCAAATATTGCTGTGAGAGTTAATCCAATCAAGGAAACACTGCATGTTGATGATGGGCATATTGAAGAAGGATCAGCCGAGTGGTTCTTGTGGGAGAACAATTCCATTTGGCTCACGAACTTCACACACCATCAGGCTTCCAAGCAGCTCTCAAGGAAACTCAGTTTTCACACTCTATGCTTAGTGCCCTTTGAGTGCCTAGGACTGAAATGAATCTTGGTGAGCATCCCACACAAACGAATGCTCCACATGCGGGTTTCACATGCCACCAACTCCACATTCACAGGCAACTTCAGCGCCACAGCTGTTTTCAGATAGCCCTCAATGCAAAGGCTCTAGACGCAAATATTGGTGTGAGAGCTAATTCAATCAAGGAAACACTGCATGTTGGTGAAGGGCATATTGAAGAAGGATCAGCCGAGTGGTTCTTGTCGGAGTACAACTCCATTTGGCTCACTAACTTCACACACCATCAGGCTTCCAAGCAGCTCTCAAGGAAACTCAGTTTTCACACTCTATGCTTAGTGCCCTTTGAGTTCCTAAGACTGAAATGAAGCTTGGTGAGCATCCCACACAAACGAATGCTCCACATGCGGGTTTCACCTGCCACCAACTCCACATTCTCAGGCAACTTCAGCGCCACAGCCGTTTTCAGATAGCCCTCAATGCAAAGGCTCTAGAGGCAAATATTGGTGTGAGAGCTAATTCAATCAAGGCAACACTGCATGTTGGTGAAGGGCATATTGAAGAAGGATCAGCCGAGTGGTTCTTGTGGCAGAACAACTCCATTTCTCTCACCAACTTCACACACCATCAGGCTTCCAAGCAGCTCTCAAGGAAACTCAGTTTTCACACTCTATGCTTAGTGCTCTTTGAGTTCCTAAGACTGAAATGAAGCTTGGTGAGCATCCCACACAAACGAATGCTCCACATGCGCGTTTCACATGCCACCAACTCCACATTCTCAGGCAACTTCAGCGCCACAGCCGTTTTCAGATAGCCCTCAATGCAAAGGTTCTAGACGCAAATATTGGTGTGAGAGTTAATCCAATCATGGAAACACTACATGTTGGTGAAGGGCATATTGAAGAAGGATCAGCCGAGTGGTTCTTGTGGGAGAACAACTATATTTGGCTCACTAACTTCACACACCGTCAGGCTTCCAAGCAGCTCTCAAGGAAACTCAGTTTTCACACTCTATGCTTAGTGCCCTTTGAGTGGCTAGGACTGAAATGAAGCTTGGTGAGCATCCCACACAAACGAATGCTCCACATGCTGGTTTCACATGCCACCAACTCCACATTCTCAGGCAACCTCAGCGCCACAGCCGTTTTCAGATAGCCCTCAATGCAAAGGCTCTAGACGCAAATATTGGTGTGAGCGCTAATTCAATCAAGGAAACACTGCATGTTGGTGAAGGGCATATTGAAGAAGGATCAGCCGAGTGGTTCTTGTGGGAGAACAACTCCATTTGGCTCACTAACTTCACACACCATCAGGCTTCCAAGCAGCTCTCAAGGAAACTCAGTTTTCACAGTCTATGCTTAGTGCCTTTTGAGTGCCTAGGACTGAAATGAAGCTTGCTGAGCATCCCACACAAACGAATGCTCCACATGCGGTTTTCACATGCCACCAACTCCACATTCACATGCAACTTCAGCGCCACAGCCATTTTCAGATAGCCCTCAATGGAAAGGCTCTAGACGCAAATATTGGTGTGAGAGCTAATTCAATCAAGGAAACACTGCATGTTGGTGAAGGGCATATTGAAGAAGGATCAGCCGAGTGGTTCTTGTGGGAGAACAACTCCATTTGGCTCACTAACTTCACACACCATCAGGCTTCAAAGCAGCTCTCAAGGAAACTCAGTTTTCACACTCTATGCTTAGTGCTCTTTGAATGCCTAGGACTGAAATGAAGCTTGGTGAGCATTCCACACAAACGAATGCTCTACATGCGGGTTTCACATGCCACCAACTCCACATTCTCAGGCAACTTCAGCGCCACAGCCGTTTTCAGATAGCCCTCAATGCAAAGGCTCTAGACGCAAATATTGGTGTGAGAGCTAATTCAATCAAGGAAATACTGCATGTTGGTGAAGGGCATATTGAAGAAGGATCAGCCGAGTGGTTTTTGTGGGAGAACAACTCCATTGGCTCACTAACTTCACACACCATCAGGCTTCCAAGCAGCTCTCAAGGAAACTCAGTTTTCACACTCTATGCTTAGTGCCTTTTGAGTGCCTAGGACTGAAATGAAGCTTGGTGAGCATCCCACACAAACGAATGCTCCACATGCGGGTTTCACATGCCACCAACTCCACATTCTCAGGCAACTTCAGCGCCACAGCCTTTTTCATATAGCCCTCAATGCAAAGGCTCTAGACGCAAATATTGGTGTGAGAGCTAATTCAATCAAGGAAACACTGCATGTTGGTGAAGGGCATATTGAAGAAGGATCAGCCGAGTGGTTCTTGTGGGAGAACAACTCCATTTGACTCACTAACTTCACACACCATCAGGCTTCCAAGCAGCTCTCAAGGAAACTCAGTTTTCACACTCTATGCTTAGTGCCCTTTGAGTTCCTAGGACTGAAATGTAGCTTGGTGAGCATCCCACACAAACGAATGCTCCACATGCGGGTTTCACATGCCACCAACTCCACATTCTCAGGCAACTTCAGCGCCACAGCCGTTTTCTGATAGCCCTCAATGCAAATTCTCTAGACGCAAATATTGGTGTGAGAGCTAATTCAATCAAGGAAACACTGCATGTTGGTGAAGGGCATATTGAAGAAGGATCAGCCGAGTGGTTCTTGTTTGAGAACAACTCCATTTGGCTCACTAACTTCACACACCATCAGGCTTCCAAGCAGCTCTCCAAGAAACTCAGTTTTCACACTCTATGCTTAGTGCCCTTTGAGTGCCTAGGACTGAAATGAAGCTTGGTGAGCATCCCACACAAACGAATGCTCCACATGCGGGTTTCACATGCCACCAACTCCACATTCTCAGGCAACTTCAGCGCCACAGCCGTTTTCAGATAGCCCTCAATGCAAAGGCTCTAGACGCAAATATTGGTGTGAGAGCTAATTCAATCAAGGCAACACCACATGTTGGTGAAGGGCATATTGAAGAAGGATCAGCCGAGTGGTTCTTGTGGGAGAACAACTCCATTTGGCTCACTAACTTCACACACCATCAGGCTTCCAAGCAGCTCTCAAGGAAACTCAGTTTTCACACTCTATGCTTAGTGCCCTTTGAGTGCATTATCTAGGAATATGAACCTGGTAGAGCATCACACACAAACGAATGCTCCACATGCGGGTTTCACATGCCACCAACTCCACATTCACAGACAACTTCAGCGCCACAGCCGTTTTCAGATAGCCCTCAATGCAAAGGCTCTAGAAGCAAATATTGGTGTGAGAGTTAATTCAATCAAGGAAACACTGCATGTTGATGAAGGGCATATTGAAGAAGGATCAGCCGAGTGGTTCTTGTGGGAGAACAACTCCATTTGGCTCACTAACTTCACACACCATCAGGCTTCCAAGCAGCTCTCAAGGAAACTCAGTTTTCACACTCTATGCTTAGTTCCTTTTGAGTGCCTAGGACTGAAATGAAGCTTGTTGAGCATCCCACACAAACGAATGCTCCACATGCGTGTTTTACATGCCACCAACTCCATATTCTCAGGCAACCTCAGCGCCACAGCCGTTTTCAGATAGCCCTCAATGCAAACGCTCTAGACGCAAATATTGGTGTGAGAGCTAATTCAATCAAGGAAACACTGCATGTTGGTGAAGGGCATATTGAAGAAGGATCAGCCGAGTGGTTCTTGTGGGAGAACAACTCCATTTGGCTCACTAACTGCACACACCATCAGGCTTCCAAGCAGCTCTCAAGGAAACTCAGTTTTCACACTCTATGTTTAGTGCCCTTTGAGTGCATTATCTAGGAATGAACCTGGCAGAACATCCCACACAAACGAATGCTCCACATGCTGGTTTCACATGCCACCAACTCCACATTCACAGGCAACTTCAGCGCCACAGCCGTTTTCAGATAGCCCTCAATGCAAAGGCTCTAGACGCAAATATTGGTGTGAGAGCTAATTCAATCAAGGAAACACTGCATGTTGGTGAAGGGCATATTGAAGAAGGATCAGGTGAAGTGGTTCTTGTGGGAGAACAACTCCATTTGGCTCACTAACTTCACACACCATCAGGCTTCCAAGCAGCTCTCAAGGAAACTCAGTTTTCACACTCTATGCTTAGTGCCCTTTGAGTGCATTAACTAGGAATGAACCTGGTAGAGCATCCCACACAAACGAATGCTCCACATGCGGGTTTCACATGCCACCAACTCCACATTCTCAGGCAACTTCAGCGCCACAGCCATTTTCAGATAGCCCTCAATGCAAAGGCTCTAGACGCAAATATTGGTGTGAGAGCTAATTCAATCAAGGAAACACTGCATGTTGGTGAAGGGCATATTGAAGAAGGATCAGCCGAGTGGTTCTTGTGGGAGAACAACTCCATTTGGCTCACTAACTTCACACACCATCAGGCTTCATAGCAGCTCTCAAGGAAACTCAGTTTTCACACTCTATGCTTAGTGCCTTTTGAGTGCCTAGGACTGAAATAAACCTTGGTGAGCATCCCACACAAACGAATGCTCCACATGCGGCTTTCACATGCCACCAACTCCACATTCTCAGGCAACTTCAGCGCCACAGCCGTTTTCAGATAGCCCTCAATGCAAAGGCTCTAGACGCAAATATTGGTGTGAGAGCTATTTCAATCAAGGAAACACTGCATGTTGGTGAAGGGCATATTGAAGAAGGATCAGCCGAGTGGTTCTTGTGGGAGAACAACTCCATTTGGCTCACTAACTTCACACACCATCAGGCTTCCATGCAGCTCTCATGGAAACTCAGTTTTCACACTCTATGCTTAGTGAACTTTTAGTGCCTAGGACTGAAATGAAGCTTGGTGAGCATCCCACACAAACGAATGCTCTACATGCGGGTTTCACATGCCACCAACTCCACATTCTCAGGCAACTTCAGCGCCACAGCCGTTTTCAGATAGCCCTCAATGCAAAGGCTGTAGACGCAAATATTGGTGTGAGAGCTAATTCAATCAAGGAAACACTGCATGTTGGTGAAGGGCATATTGAAGAATAATCAGCCGAGCGGTTTTTGCGGGAGAACAACTCCATTTGGCTCACTAACTTCACACACCATCAGGCTTCCAAGCAGCTCTCAAGGAAACTCAGTTTTCACACTCTATGCTTAGTGCCCTTTGAGTGCATTATCTAGGAATGAACCTGGTAGAGCATCCCACACAAACGAATGCTCCACATGCGGGTTTCACATGCCACCAACTCCACATTCACAGGCAACTTCAGCTCCACAGCCGTTTTCTGATAGCCCTCAATGCAAAGGCTATAGACGCAAATATTGCTGTGAGAGTTAATCCAATCAAGGAAACACTGCATGTTGATGATGGGCATATTGAAGAAGGATCAGCCGAGTGGTTCTTGTGGGAGAACAATTCCATTTGGCTCACGAACTTCACACACCATCAGGCTTCCAAGCAGCTCTCAAGGAAACTCAGTTTTCACACTCTATGCTTAGTGCCCTTTGAGTGCCTAGGACTGAAATGAATCTTGGTGAGCATCCCACACAAACGAATGCTCCACATGCGGGTTTCACATGCCACCAACTCCACATTCACAGGCAACTTCAGCGCCACAGCTGTTTTCAGATAGCCCTCAATGCAAAGGCTCTAGACGCAAATATTGGTGTGAGAGCTAATTCAATCAAGGAAACACTGCATGTTGGTGAAGGGCATATTGAAGAAGGATCAGCCGAGTGGTTCTTGTCGGAGTACAACTCCATTTGGCTCTCTAACTTCACACACCATCAGGCTTCCAAGCAGCTCTCAAGGAAACTCAGTTTTCACACTCTATGCTTAGTGCCCTTTGAGTTCCTAAGACTATGAAATGAAGCTTGGTGAGCATCCCACACAAACGAATGCTCCACATGCGGGTTTCACCTGCCACCAACTCCACATTCTCAGGCAACTTCAGCGCCACAGCCGTTTTCAGATAGCCCTCAATGCAAAGGCTCTAGAGGCAAATATTGGTGTGAGAGCTAATTCAATCAAGGCAACACTGCATGTTGGTGAAGGGCATATTGAAGAAGGATCAGCCGAGTGGTTCTTGTGGCAGAACAACTCCATTTCTCTCACCAACTTCACACACCATCAGGCTTCCAAGCAGCTCTCAAGGAAACTCAGTTTTCACACTCTATGCTTAGTGCTCTTTGAGTTCCTAAGACTGAAATGAAGCTTGGTGAGCATCCCACACAAACGAATGCTCCACATGCGCGTTTCACATGCCACCAACTCCACATTCTCAGGCAACTTCAGCGCCACAGCCGTTTTCAGATAGCCCTCAATGCAAAGGTTCTAGACGCAAATATTGGTGTGAGAGTTAATCCAATCATGGAAACACTACATGTTGGTGAAGGGCATATTGAAGAAGGATCAGCCGAGTGGTTCTTGTGGGAGAACAACTATATTTGGCTCACTAACTTCACACACCGTCAGGCTTCCAAGCAGCTCTCAAGGAAACTCAGTTTTCACACTCTATGCTTAGTGCCCTTTGAGTGGCTAGGACTGAAATGAAGCTTGGTGAGCATCCCACACAAACGAATGCTCCACATGCTGGTTTCACATGCCACCAACTCCACATTCTCAGGCAACCTCAGCGCCACAGCCGTTTTCAGATAGCCCTCAATGCAAAGGCTCTAGACGCAAATATTGGTGTGAGCGCTAATTCAATCAAGGAAACACTGCATGTTGGTGAAGGGGATATTGAAGAAGGATCAGCCGAGTGGTTCTTGTGGGAGAACAACTCCATTTGGCTCACTAACTTCACACACCATCAGGCTTCCAAGCAGCTCTCAAGGAAACTCAGTTTTCACAGTCTATGCTTAGTGCCTTTTGAGTGCCTAGGACTGAAATGAAGCTTGCTGAGCATCCCACACAAACGAATGCTCCACATGCGGTTTTCACATGCCACCAACTCCACATTCACATGCAACTTCAGCGCCACAGCCATTTTCAGATAGCCCTCAATGGAAAGGCTCTAGACGCAAATATTGGTGTGAGAGCTAATTCAATCAAGGAAACACTGCATGTTGGTGAAGGGCATATTGAAGAAGGATCAGCCGAGTGGTTCTTGTGGGAGAACAACTCCATTTGGCTCACTAACTTCACACACCATCAGGCTTCAAAGCAGCTCTCAAGGAAACTCAGTTTTCACACTCTATGCTTAGTGCTCTTTGAATGCCTAGGACTGAAATGAAGCTTGGTGAGCATTCCACACAAACGAATGCTCTACATGCGGGTTTCACATGCCACCAACTCCACATTCTCAGGCAACTTCAGCGCCACAGCCGTTTTCAGATAGCCCTCAATGCAAAGGCTCTAGACGCAAATATTGGTGTGAGAGCTAATTCAATCAAGGAAATACTGCATGTTGGTGAAGGGCATATTGAAGAAGGATCAGCCGAGTGGTTTTTGTGGGAGAACAACTCCATTGGCTCACTAACTTCACACACCATCAGGCTTCCAAGCAGCTCTCAAGGAAACTCAGTTTTCACACTCTATGCTTAGTGCCTTTTGAGTGCCTAGGACTGAAATGAAGCTTGGTGAGCATCCCACACAAACGAATGCTCCACATGCGGGTTTCACATGCCACCAACTCCACATTCTCAGGCAACTTCAGCGCCACAGCCTTTTTCATATAGCCCTCAATGCAAAGGCTCTAGACGCAAATATTGGTGTGAGAGCTAATTCAATCAAGGAAACACTGCATGTTGGTGAAGGGCATATTGAAGAAGGATCAGCCGAGTGGTTCTTGTGGGAGAACAACTCCATTTGACTCACTAACTTCACACACCATCAGGCTTCCAAGCAGCTCTCAAGGAAACTCAGTTTTCACACTCTATGCTTAGTGCCCTTTGAGTTCCTAGGACTGAAATGTAGCTTGGTGAGCATCCCACACAAACGAATGCTCCACATGCGGGTTTCACATGCCACCAACTCCACATTCTCAGGCAACTTCAGCGCCACAGCCGTTTTCTGATAGCCCTCAATGCAAATTCTCTAGACACAAATATTGGTGTGAGAGCTAATTCAATCAAGGAAACACTGCATGTTGGTGAAGGGCATATTGAAGAAGGATCAGCCGAGTGGTTCTTGTTTGAGAACAACTCCATTTGGCTCACTAACTTCACACACCATCAGGCTTCCAAGCAGCTCTCCAAGAAACTCAGTTTTCACACTCTATGCTTAGTGCCCTTTGAGTGCCTAGGACTGAAATGAAGCTTGGTGAGCATCCCACACAAACGAATGCTCCACATGCGGGTTTCACATGCCACCAACTCCACATTCTCAGGCAACTTCAGCGCCACAGCCGTTTTCAGATAGCCCTCAATGCAAAGGCTCTAGACGCAAATATTGGTGTGAGAGCTAATTCAATCAAGGCAACACCACATGTTGGTGAAGGGCATATTGAAGAAGGATCAGCCGAGTGGTTCTTGTGGGAGAACAACTCCATTTGGCTCACTAACTTCACACACCATCAGGCTTCCAAGCAGCTCTCAAGGAAACTCAGTTTTCACACTCTATGCTTAGTGCCCTTTGAGTGCATTATCTAGGAATGAACCTGGTAGAGCATCACACACAAACGAATGCTCCACATGCGGGTTTCACATGCCACCAACTCCACATTCACAGGCAACTTCAGCGCCACAGCCGTTTTCAGATAGCCCTCAATGCAAAGGCTCTAGAAGCAAATATTGGTGTGAGAGTTAATTCAATCAAGGAAACACTGCATGTTGATGAAGGGCATATTGAAGAAGGATCAGCCGAGTGGTTCTTGTGGGAGAACAACTCCATTTGGCTCACTAACTTCACACACCATCAGGCTTCCAAGCAGCTCTCAAGGAAACTCAGTTTTCACACTCTATGCTTAGTTCCTTTTGAGTGCCTAGGACTGAAATGAAGCTTGTTGAGCATCCCACACAAACGAATGCTCCACATGCGTGTTTTACATGCCACCAACTCCATATTCTCAGGCAACTTCAGCGCCACAGCCGTTTTCAGATAGCCCTCAATGCAAACGCTCTAGACGCAAATATTGGTGTGAGAGCTAATTCAATCAAGGAAACACTGCATGTTGGTGAAGGGCATATTGAAGAAGGATCAGCCGAGTGGTTCTTGTGGGAGAACAACTCCATTTGGCTCACTAACTGCACACACCATCAGGCTTCCAAGCAGCTCTCAAGGAAACTCAGTTTTCACACTCTATGTTTAGTGCCCTTTGAGTGCATTATCTAGGAATGAACCTGGCAGAACATCCCACACAAACGAATGCTCCACATGCTGGTTTCACATGCCACCAACTCCACATTCACAGGCAACTTCAGCGCCACAGCCGTTTTCAGATAGCCCTCAATGCAAAGGCTCTAGACGCAAATATTGGTGTGAGAGCTAATTCAATCAAGGAAACACTGCATGTTGGTGAAGGGCATATTGAAGAAGGATCAGGTGAGTGGTTCTTGTGGGAGAACAACTCCATTTGGCTCACTAACTTCACACACCATCAGGCTTCCAAGCAGCTCTCAAGGAAACTCAGTTTTCACACTCTATGCTTAGTGCCCTTTGAGTGCATTAACTAGGAATGAACCTGGTAGAGCATCCCACACAAACGAATGCTCCACATGCGGGTTTCACATGCCACCAACTCCACATTCTCAGGCAACTTCAGCGCCACAGCCATTTTCAGATAGCCCTCAATGCAAAGGCTCTAGACGCAAATATTGGTGTGAGAGCTAATTCAATCAAGGAAACACTGCATGTTGGTGAAGGGCATATTGAAGAAGGATCAGCCGAGTGGTTCTTGTGGGAGAACAACTCCATTTGGCTCACTAACTTCACACACCATCAGGCTTCAAAGCAGCTCTCAAGGAAACTCAGTTTTCACACTCTATGCTTAGTGCTCTTTGAATGCCTAGGACTGAAATGAAGCTTGGTGAGCATTCCACACAAACGAATGCTCTACATGCGGGTTTCACATGCCACCAACTCCACATTCTCAGGCAACTTCAGCGCCACAGCCGTTTTCAGATAGCCCTCAATGCAAAGGCTCTAGACGCAAATATTGGTGTGAGAGCTAATTCAATCAAGGAAATACTGCATGTTGGTGAAGGGCATATTGAAGAAGGATCAGCCGAGTGGTTTTTGTGGGAGAACAACTCCATTGGCTCACTAACTTCACACACCATCAGGCTTCCAAGCAGCTCTCAAGGAAACTCAGTTTTCACACTCTATGCTTAGTGCCTTTTGAGTGCCTAGGACTGAAATGAAGCTTGGTGAGCATCCCACACAAACGAATGCTCCACATGCGGGTTTCACATGCCACCAACTCCACATTCTCAGGCAACTTCAGCGCCACAGCCTTTTTCATATAGCCCTCAATGCAAAGGCTCTAGACGCAAATATTGGTGTGAGAGCTAATTCAATCAA
>NW_026699243.1:0-49605 GCF_030435755.1 Ochotona princeps | reverse complement strand
TAGAGTGTGAAAACTGAGTTCTTGAGAACTGCTTGGAAGCCTGATGGTGTGTGAAGTTAGTGAGCCAGATGTAGTTGTTCTCCCACAAGAACCACTCGGCTGATCCTTCTTCAATATGCCCTTCACCAACATGCAGTGTTTCCTTGATTGAATTAACTCTCACACCAGTATTTGCGTCTAGAGCCTTTGCATTGAGGGCTATCTGAAAACGGCTGTGGCGCTGAAGTTGCCTGTGAATGTGGAGTTGGGTGGCATGTGAAACCCGCATATGGAGCATTCGTTTGAATGGGATGCTCTACCAGGTTCATTCCTTGATAATGCACTCAAAGGGCACTAAGCATAGAGTGTGAAAACTGAGTTTCCTTGAGAGCTGCTTGGAAGCCTGATGGTGTGTGAAGTTAGTGAGCCAAATGGAGTTGTTCTCCCACAAGAACCACTTGGTTGATCATTTTTCAATATGCCCTTCACCAACATGCAGTGTTTCCTTGATTGAATTAGCTCTCACACCAATATTTGCGTCTAGAGCCTTATGCATTCAGGCGCTATCTGAAAACAGCTGTGGCACTGAAGTTGCCTGTGAATGTGGAGTTGGTGGCATGTGAAACCCGCATGTGGAGCATTCGTTTGTGTGGGGATGCTCACCAAGCTTCATTTCAGTCCTAGGCACTCAAAGGGAACTAAGCATAGAGTGTGAAAACTGAGTTTCCTTGAGAGCTGCTTGGAAGCCTGATGGTGTGTGAAGTTAGTGAGCCAGATGGAGTTGTTCTCCCACAAGAACCACTCGGCTGATCCTTCTTCAATATGCCCTCCACCAACATGCACTGTTTCCTTGATTGAATTAGCTCTCACACCAGTATTTGCGTCTAGAGCCTTTGCATTGAGGGCTATCTGAAAACGGCTGTGGCGCTGAAGTTGCCTGTGAATGTGGAGTTGGTGGCATGTGAAACCCGCATGTGGAGCATTCGTTTGTGTGGGATGCTCACCAAGCTTCATTTCAGTCCTAGGCACTCAAAGGGCACTAAGCATAGAGTGTGAAAACTGAGTTTCCTTGAGAGCTGCTTGGAAGCCTGATGGTGTGTGAAGTTAGTGAGCCAAATGGAGTTGTTCTCTCCACAAGAACCACTCGGCTGATCCTTCTTCAATATGCCCTTCACCAACATGCAGTGTTTCCTTGATTGAATTAGCTCTCACACCAATATTTGCGTCTAGAGCCTTTGCATTGAGGGGCTATCTGAAAACGGCTGTGGCGCTGAAGTTGCCTGTGAATGTGGAGTTGTGGCATGTGAAACCCGCATGTGGAGCATTCGTTTGTGTGGGATGCTCACCAAGCTTCATTTCAGTCCTAGGCACTCAAAGGGAACTAAGCCATAGAGTGTAAAAACTGAGTTTCCTTGAGAGCTGCTTGGAAGCATGATGGTGTGTGAAGTTAGTGAGCCAAATGGAGTTGTTCTCCCACAAGAACCACTCGGCTGATCCTTCTTCAATATGCCCTTCACCAACATGCAGTGTTTCCTTGATTGAATTAGCTCTCACACCAATATTTGCGTCTAGAGCCTTTGCATTGAGGGCTATCTGAAAACGGCTGTGGCGCTGAAGTTGCCTGTGAATGTGGAGTTGGTGGCATGTGAAACCGGCATGTAGAACATTCGTTTGTGTGGATGCTCTACCAAGTTCATTCCTAGATAATTCACTCAAAGGGCATTAATCATAGAGTGTGAAAACTGAGTTTTCCTTGAGAGCTGCTTGGAAACCTGATGGTGTGTGAAGTTAGTGAGCCCAAATGGAGTTGTTCTCCCACAAGAACCACTCGGCTGATCCTTCTTCAATATGCCCTTCACCAACATGCAGTGTTTCCATGATTGAATAGCTCTCACACCAATATTTGCGTCTAGAGCCTTTGCATTGAGGGCTATCTGAAAACGGCTGTGGCGCTGAAGTTGCCTGAGAATGTGGAGTAGGTGGCATGTGAAACCCGCATGTGGAGCATTCGTTTGTGTGGGATGCTCTACCAGGTTCATTCCTAGATAATGCACTCAAAGGGCACTAAGCATAGAGTGTGAAAACTGAGTTTCCTTGAGAGCTGCTTGGAAGCCTGATGGTGTGTGAAGTTAGTGAGCCAAATGGAGTTGTTCTCCCACAAGAACCACTCCGGCTGATCCTTCTTCAATATGCCCTTCACCAACATGCAGTACTTCCTTGATTGAATTAGCTCTCACACCAATATTTGCGTCTAGAGCCTTTGCAATGAGGGCTATCTGAAAACGGCTGTGGCGCTGAAGTTGCCTGTGAATGTGGAGTTGGTGGCATGTGAAACCCGCATGTGGAGCATTCGTTTGTGTGGGATGCCTCTAACAGGTTCATTCCTAGATAATGCACTCAAAGGGCACTAATCATAGAGTGTGAAAACTGAGTTTCCTTGAGAGCTGCTTGGAAGCCTGATGGTGTGTGAAGTTAGTGAGCCAAATGGAGTTGTTCTCCCACAAGAACCACTCGGCTGAACCTTCTTCAATATGCCCTTCACCAACATGCAGTGTTTCCTTGATTGAATTAGCTCTCACACCAATATTTGCGTCTAGAGCCTTTGCATTGAGGGCTATCTGAAAACGGCTGTGGCGCTGAAGTTGCCTGTGAATGTGGAGTTGGTGGCATGTGAAACCCGCATGTGGAGCATTCGTTTGTGTGGGATGCTCTACCAGGTGCATTCCTAGATAATGCACTCAAAGGGCATTAAGCCTAGAGTGTGAAAACTGAGTTTCCTTGAGAGCTGCTTGGAAGCCTGATGGTGTGTGAGTTAGTGAGCCAAATGGAGTTGTTCTCCCACAAGAACCACTCGGCTGATCCTTCTTCAATATGCCCTTCACCAACATGCAGTGTTTCCTTGATTGAATTAACTCTCACACCAATATTTGCGTCTAGAGCCTTTGCATTGAGGGCTATCTGAAAACAGCTGTGGCACTGAAGTTGGCTGTGAATGTGGAGTTGGTGGCATGTGAAACCCGCATGTGGAGCATTCGTTTGTGTGCGATGCTCTACCAGGTTCATTCCTAGATAATGCACTCAAAGGGAAACTAAGCATAGAGTGTGAAAACTGAGTTTCCTTGAGAGCTGCTTGGAAGCCTGATGGTGTGTGAAGTTAGTGAGCCAAATGGAGTTGTTCTCCCACAAGAACCACTCGGCTGATCCTTCTTCAATATGCCCTCCACCAACATGCAGTGTTTCCTTGATTGAATTAGTTCTCACACCAGTATTTGCGTCTAGAGCCTTTGCATTGAGGGCTATCTGAAAACGGCTGTGGCGCTGAAGTTGCCTGAGAACGTGGAGTTGGTGGCATGTGAAACCCGCATGTGGAGCATTCGTTTGTGTGGGATGCTCTACCAGGTTCATTCCTTGATAATGCACTCAAAGGGCACTAAGCATAGAGTGTGAAAACTGAGTTTCCTTGAGAGCTGCTTGGAAGCCTGATGGTGTGTGAAGTTAGTGAGCCAAATGGAGTTGTTCTCCACAAGAACCACTTGGTTGATCATTTTTCAATATGCCCTTCACCAACATGCAGTGTTTCCTTGATTGAATTAGCTCTCACACCAATATTTGCGTCTAGAGCCTTTGCATTGAGGGCTATCTGAAAACAGCTGTGGCACTGAAGTTGCCTGTGAATGTGGAGTTGGTGGCATGTGAAACCCCGCATGTGGAGCATTCGTTTGTGTGGGATGCTCACCAAGCTTCATTTCAGTCCTAGGCACTCAAAGGGAACTAAGCATAGAGTGTGAAAACTGAGTTTCCTTGAGAGCTGCTTGGAAGCCTGATGGTGTGTGAAGTTAGTGAGCCAGATGGAGTTGTTCTCCCACAAGAACCACTCGGCTGATCCTTCTTCAATATGCCCTCCACCAACATGCACTGTTTCCTTGATTGAATTAGCTCTCACACCAGTATTTGCGTCTAGAGCCTTTGCATTGAGGGCTATCTGAAAACGCTGTGGCGCTGAAGTTGCCTGTGAATGTGGAGTTGGTGGCATGTGAAAACCCGCATGTGGAGCATTCGTTTGTGTGGGATGCTCACCAAGCTTCATTTCAGTCCTAGGCACTCAAAGGGCACTAAGCATAGAGTGTGAAAACTGAGTTTCCTTGAGAGCTGCTTGGAAGCCTGATGGTGTGTGAAGTTAGTGAGCCAAATGAGTTGTTCTCCCACAAGAACCACTCGGCTGATCCTTCTTCAATATGCCCTTCACCAACATGCAGTGTTTCCTTGATTGAATTAGTTCTCACACCAGTATTTGCGTCTAGAGCCTTTGCATTGAGGGCTATCTGAAAACGGCTGTGGCGCTGAAGTTGCCTGAGAACGTGGAGTTGGTGGCATGTGAAACCCGCATGTGGAGCATTCGCTTGTGTGGGATGCTCACCAACTTTCATTTTCAGTCCTAGCCCGCAACTACACCAAAAGGGAACTAAGCATAGAGTGTGAAAACTGAGTTTCCTTGAGAGCTGCTTGAAGCCTGATGGTGTGTGAAGTTAGTGAGCCAAATGGAGTTGTTCTCCCACAAGAACCACTCGGCTGATCCTTCTTCAATATGCCCTTCACCAACATGCAGTGTTTCCTTGATTGAATTAGCTCTCACACCAATATTTGCTTCTAGAGCCTTTGCATTGAGGGCTATCTGAAAACGGCTGTGGTGCTGAAGTTGCCTGAGAACGTGGAGTTGGTGGCATGTGAAACCCGCATGTGGAGCATTCGCTTGTGTGGGATGCGCACCAAGCTTCATTTCAGTCCTAGGCACTCAAAGGGCACTAAGCATAGAGTGTGAAAACTGAGTTTCCTTGAGAGCTGCTTGGAAGCCTGATGGTGTGTGAAGTTAGTGAGCCAAATGGAGTTGTTCTCCCACAAGAACCACTTGGTTGATCCTTTTGCAATATGCCCTTCACCAACATGCAGTGTTTCCTTGATTGAATTAGCTCTCACACCAATATTTGCGTCTAGAGCCTTTGCATTCAGGGCTATCTGAAAACGACTGTGGAGCTGAAATTGCCTGTGAATGTGGAGTTGGTGGCATGTGAAACCCGCATGTGGAGCATTCGTTTGAATGGGATGCTCTACCAGGTTCATTCCTAGATAATGCACTCGAAGGGCACTAAGCATAGAGTGTGAAAACTGAGTTTCCTTGAGAGCTGCTTGGAAGCCTGATGGTGTGTGAAGTTAGCGAGCCAGATGGTGTTGTTCTCCCACAAGAACCACTCGGCTGATCCTTCTTCAATATGCCCTCCACCAACATGCAGTGTTTCCTTGATTGAATTAGTTCTCACACCAGTATTTGCGTCTAGAGCCTTTGCATTGAGGGCTATCTGAAAACGGCTGTGGCGCTGAAGTTGCCTGTGAATGTGGAGTTGGTGGCATGTGAAACCCGCATGTGGAGCATTCGTTTGTGTGGGATGCTCACCAAGCTTCATTTCAGTCCTAGGCACTCAAAGGGAACTAAGCATAGAGTGTGAAAACTGAGTTTCCTTGAGAGCTGCTTGGAAGCCTGATGGTGTGTGAAGTTAGTGAGCCAAATGGAGTTGTTCTCCCACAAGAACCACTCGGCTGATCCTTCTTCAATATGCCCTTCACCAACATGCAGTGTTTCCTTGATTGAATTAGCTCTCACACCAGTATTTGCGTCTAGAGCCTTTGCATTGAGGGCTATCTGAAAACGGCTGTGGCGCTGAAGTTGACTGAAAACGTGGAGTTGGTGGTATGTGAAACACGCATATGGAGCATTCGTTTGAATGCGATGCTCTACCAGGTTCATTCCTAGATAATGCACTCAAAGGGCACTAAGCATAGAGTGTGAAAACTGAGTTTCCTTGAGAGCTGCTTGGAAGCCTGATGGTGTGTGAAGTTAGTGAGCCAAATGGAGTTGTTCTCCCACAAGAACCACTCGGCTGATCCTTCTTCAATATGCCCTTCACCAACATGCAGTGTTTCCTTGATTGAATTAGTTCTCACACCAGTATTTGCGTCTAGAGCCTTTGCATTGAGGGCTATCTGAAAACGGCTGTGGCGCTGAAGTTGCCTGTGAATGTGGAGTTGGTGGCATGTGAAACCCGCATGTGGAGCATTCGTTTGTGTGGGATGCTCACCAAGCTTCATTTCAGTCCTAGGCACTCAAAGGACACTAAGCATAGAGTGTGAAAACTGAGTTTCCTTGAGAGCTGCTTGAAAGCCTGATGGTGTGTGAAGTTAGTGAGCCAAATGGAGTTGTTCTCCCACAAGAACCACTCGGCTGATCCTTCTTCAATATGCCCTTCACCAACATGCAGTGTTTCCTTGATTGAATTAGCTCTCACACCAGTATTTGCGTCTAGAGCCTTTGCATTGAGGGCTATCTGAAAATGGCTGTGGCGCTGAAGTTGCCTGTGAATGTGGAGTTGGTGGCATGTGAAACCCGCATGTGGAGCATTCGTTTGTGTGGGATGCTCTACCAGGTTCATTCCTAGATAATGCACTCAAAGGGCACTAAGCATAGAGTGTGAAAACTGAGTTTCCTTGAGAGCTGCTTGGAAGCCTGATGGTGTGTGAAGTTAGTGAGCCAAATGGAGTTGTTCTCCCACAAGAACCACTCGGCTGATCCTTCTTCAATATGCCCTTCACCAACATGCAGTGTTTCCTTGATTGAATTAGTTCTCACACCAGTATTTGCGTCTAGAGCCTTTGCATTGAGGGCTATCTGAAAACGGCTGTGGCGCTGAAGTTGCCTGTGAATGTGGAGTTGGTGGCATGTGAAACCCGCATGTGGAGCATTCGCTTGTGTGGGATGCTCACCAAGCTTCATTTCAGTCCTAGGCACTCAAAGGGCACTAAGCATAGAGTGTGAAAACTGAGTTTCCTTGAGAGCTGCTTGGAAGCCTGATGGTGTGTGAAGTTAGTGAGCCAAATGGAGTTGTTCTCCCACAAGAACCACTCGGCTGATCCTTCTTCAATATGCCCTTCACCAACATGCAGTGTTTCCTTGATTGAATTAGCTCTCACACCAATATTTGCGTCTAGAGCCTTTGCATTGAGGGCTATCTGAAAACGGCTGTGGCGCTGAAGTTGCCTGTGAATGTGGAGTTGGTGGCATGTGAAACCCGCATGTGGAGCATTCGTTTGTGTGGGATGCTCTACCAGGTTCATTCCTACATAATGCACTCAAAGGGCACTAAGCATAGAGTGTGAAAACTGAGTTTCCTTGAGAGCTGCTTGGAAGCCTGATGGTGTGTGAAGTTAGTGAGCCAAATGGAGTTGTTCTCCCACAAGAACCACTTGGTTGATCATTTTTCAATATGCCCTTCACCAACATGCAGTGTTTCCTTGATTGAATTAGCTCTCACACCAATATTTGCGTCTAGAGCCTTTGCATTCAGGGCTATCTGAAAACAGCTGTGGCACTGAAGTTGCCTGTGAATGTGGAGTTGGTGGCATGTGAAACCCGCATGTGGAGCATTCGTTTGTGTGGGATGCTCTACCAGGTTCATTCCTAGATAATGCACTCAAAGGGCACTAAGCATAGAGTGTGAAAACTGAGTTTCCTTGAGAGCTGCTTGGAAGCCTGATGGTGTGTGAAGTTAGTGAGCCAAATGGAGTTGTTCTCCCACAAGAACCACTCGGCTGATCCTTCTTCAATATGCCCTTCACCAACATGCAGTGTTTCCTTGATTGAATTAGTTCTCACACCAGTATTTGCGTCTAGAGCCTTTGCATTGAGGGCTATCTGAAAACGGCTGTGGCGCTGAAGTTGCCTGTGAATGTGGAGTTGGTGGCATGTGAAACCCGCATGTGGAGCATTCGCTTGTGTGGGATGCTCACCAAGCTTCATTTCAGTCCTAGGCACTCAAAGGGCACTAAGCATAGAGTGTGAAAACTGAGTTTCCTTGAGAGCTGCTTGGAAGCCTGATGGTGTGTGAAGTTAGTGAGCCAAATGGAGTTGTTCTCCCACAAGAACCACTCGGCTGATCCTTCTTCAATATGCCCTTCACCAACATGCAGTGTTTCCTTGATTGAATTAGCTCTCACACCAATATTTGCGTCTAGAGCCTTTGCATTGAGGGCTATCTGAAAACGGCTGTGGCGCTGAAGTTGCCTGTGAATGTGGAGTTGGTGGCATGTGAAACCCGCATGTGGAGCATTCGTTTGTGTGGGATGCTCTACCAGGTTCATTCCTAGATAATGCACTCAAAGGGCACTAAGCATAGAGTGTGAAAACTGAGTTTCCTTGAGAACTGCTTGGAAGCCTGATGGTGTGTGAAGTTAGTGAGCCAGATGTAGTTGTTCTCCCACAAGAACCACTCGGCTGATCCTTCTTCAATATGCCCTTCACCAACATGCAGTGTTTCCTTGATTGAATTAACTCTCACACCAGTATTTGCGTCTAGAGCCTTTGCATTGAGGGCTATCTGAAAACGGCTGTGGCGCTGAAGTTGCCTGTGAATGTGGAGTTGGTGGCATGTGAAACCCGCATATGGAGCATTCGTTTGAATGGGATGCTCTACCAGGTTCATTCCTTGATAATGCACTCAAAGGGCACTAAGCATAGAGTGTGAAAACTGAGTTTCCTTGAGAGCTGCTTGGAAGCCTGATGGTGTGTGAAGCTAGAGAGCCAAATGGAGTTGTTCTCCCACAAGAACCACTTGGTTGATCATTTTTCAATATGCCCTTCACCAACATGCAGTGTTTCCTTGATTGAATTAGCTCTCACACCAATATTTGCGTCTAGAGCCTTTGCATTCAGGGCTATCTGAAAACAGCTGTGGCACTGAAGTTGCCTGTGAATGTGGAGTTGGTGGCATGTGAAACCCGCATGTGGAGCATTCGTTTGTGTGGGATGCTCACCAAGCTTCATTTCAGTCCTAGGCACTCAAAGGGAACTAAGCATAGAGTGTGAAAACTGAGTTTCCTTGAGAGCTGCTTGGAAGCCTGATGGTGTGTGAAGTTAGTGAGCCAGATGGAGTTGTTCTCCCACAAGAACCACTCAGCTGATCCTTCTTCAATATGCCCTCCACCAACATGCACTGTTTCCTTGATTGAATTAGCTCTCACACCAGTATTTGCGTCTAGAGCCTTTGCATTGAGGGCTATCTGAAAACGGCTGTGGCGCTGAAGTTGCCTGTGAATGTGGAGTTGGTGGCATGTGAAACCCGCATGTGGAGCATTCGTTTGTGTGGGATGCTCACCAAGCTTCATTTCAGTCCTAGGCACTCAAAGGGCACTAAGCATAGAGTGTGAAAACTGAGTTTCCTTGAGAGCTGCTTGGAAGCCTGATGGTGTGTGAAGTTAGTGAGCCAAATGGAGTTGTTCTCCCACAAGAACCACTCGGCTGATCCTTCTTCAATATGCCCTTCACCAACATGCAGTGTTTCCTTGATTGAATTAGCTCTCACACCAATATTTGCGTCTAGAGCCTTTGCATTGAGGGCTATCTGAAAACGGCTGTGGCGCTGAAGTTGCCTGAGAATGTGGAGTTGGTGGCATGTGAAACCCGCATGTGGAGCATTCGTTTGTGTGGGATGCTCACCAAGCTTCATTTCAGTCCTAGGCACTCAAAGGGAACTAAGCATAGAGTGTAAAAACTGAGTTTCCTTGAGAGCTGCTTGGAAGCATGATGGTGTGTGAAGTTAGTGAGCCAAATGGAGTTGTTCTCCCACAAGAACCACTCGGCTGATCCTTCTTCAATATGCCCTTCACCAACATGCAGTGTTTCCTTGATTGAATTAGCTCTCACACCAATATTTGCGTCTAGAGCCTTTGCATTGAGGGCTATCTGAAAACGGCTGTGGCGCTGAAGTTGCCTGTGAATGTGGAGTTGGTGGCATGTGAAACCGGCATGTAGAACATTCGTTTGTGTGGGATGCTCTACCAAGTTCATTCCTAGATAATTCACTCAAAGGGCATTAATCATAGAGTGTGAAAACTGAGTTTCCTTGAGAGCTGCTTGGAAACCTGATGGTGTGTGAAGTTAGTGAGCCAAATGGAGTTGTTCTCCCACAAGAACCACTCGGCTGATCCTTCTTCAATATGCCCTTCACCAACATGCAGTGTTTCCATGATTGAATTAGCTCTCACACCAATATTTGCGTCTAGAGCCTTTGCATTGAGGGCTATCTGAAAACGGCTGTGGCGCTGAAGTTGCCTGAGAATGTGGAGTAGGTGGCATGTGAAACCCGCATGTGGAGCATTCGTTTGTGTGGGATGCTCTACCAGGTTCATTCCTAGATAATGCACTCAAAGGGCACTAAGCATAGAGTGTGAAAACTGAGTTTCCTTGAGAGCTGCTTGGAAGCCTGATGGTGTGTGAAGTTAGTGAGCCAAATGGAGTTGTTCTCCCACAAGAACCACTCGGCTGATCCTTCTTCAATATGCCCTTCACCAACATGCAGTACTTCCTTGATTGAATTAGCTCTCACACCAATATTTGCGTCTAGAGCCTTTGCAATGAGGGCTATCTGAAAACGGCTGTGGCGCTGAAGTTGCCTGTGAATGTGGAGTTGGTGGCATGTGAAACCCGCATGTGGAGCATTCGTTTGTGTGGGATGCTCTAACAGGTTCATTCCTAGATAATGCACTCAAAGGGCACTAATCATAGAGTGTGAAAACTGAGTTTCCTTGAGAGCTGCTTGGAAGCCTGATGGTGTGTGAAGTTAGTGAGCCAAATGGAGTTGTTCTCCCACAAGAACCACTCGGCTGAACCTTCTTCAATATGCCCTTCACCAACATGCAGTGTTTCCTTGATTGAATTAGCTCTCACAGCAATATTTGCGTCTAGAGCCTTTGCATTGAGGGCTATCTGAAAACGGCTGTGGCGCTGAAGTTGCCTGTGAATGTGGAGTTGGTGGCATGTGAAACCCGCATGTGGAGCATTCGTTTGTGTGGGATGCTCTACCAGGTGCATTCCTAGATAATGCACTCAAAGGGCATTAAGCCTAGAGTGTGAAAACTGAGTTTCCTTGAGAGCTGCTTGGAAGCCTGATGGTGTGTGAAGTTAGTGAGCCAAATGGAGTTGTTCTCCCACAAGAACCACTCGGCTGATCCTTCTTCAATATGCCCTTCACCAACATGCAGTGTTTCCTTGATTGAATTAACTCTCACACCAATATTTGCGTCTAGAGCCTTTGCATTGAGGGCTATCTGAAAACAGCTGTGGCACTGAAGTTGGCTGTGAATGTGGAGTTGGTGGCATGTGAAACCCGCATGTGGAGCATTCGTTTGTGTGCGATGCTCTACCAGGTTCATTCCTAGATAATGCACTCAAAGGGAACTAAGCATAGAGTGTGAAAACTGAGTTTCCTTGAGAGCTGCTTGGAAGCCTGATGGTGTGTGAAGTTAGTGAGCCAAATGGAGTTGTTCTCCCACAAGAACCACTCGGCTGATCCTTCTTCAATATGCCCTCCACCAACATGCAGTGTTTCCTTGATTGAATTAGTTCTCACACCAGTATTTGCGTCTAGAGCCTTTGCATTGAGGGCTATCTGAAAACGGCTGTGGCGCTGAAGTTGCCTGAGAACGTGGAGTTGGTGGCATGTGAAACCCGCATTTGGAGCATTCGTTTGTGTGGGATGCTCTACCAGGTTCATTCCTTGATAATGCACTCAAAGGGCACTAAGCATAGAGTGTGAAAACTGAGTTTCCTTGAGAGCTGCTTGGAAGCCTGATGGTGTGTGAAGTTAGTGAGCCAAATGGAGTTGTTCTCCCACAAGAACCACTTGGTTGATCATTTTTCAATATGCCCTTCACCAACATGCAGTGTTTCCTTGATTGAATTAGCTCTCACACCAATATTTGCGTCTAGAGCCTTTGCATTGAGGGCTATCTGAAAACAGCTGTGGCACTGAAGTTGCCTGTGAATGTGGAGTTGGTGGCATGTGAAACCCGCATGTGGAGCATTCGTTTGTGTGGGATGCTCACCAAGCTTCATTTCAGTCCTAGGCACTCAAAGGGAACTAAGCATAGAGTGTGAAAACTGAGTTTCCTTGAGAGCTGCTTGGAAGCCTGATGGTGTGTGAAGTTAGTGAGCCAGATGGAGTTGTTCTCCCTCAAGAACTACTTGGCTGATCCTTCTTCAATATGCCCTCCACCAACATGCACTGTTTCCTTGATTGAATTAGCTCTCACACCAGTATTTGCGTCTAGAGCCTTTGCATTGAGGGCTATCTGAAAACGGCTGTGGCGCTGAAGTTGCCTGTGAATGTGGAGTTGGTGGCATGTGAAACCCGCATGTGGAGCATTCGTTTGTGTGGGATGCTCACCAAGCTTC
This sequence comes from Ochotona princeps, assembly GCF_030435755.1. Classification (NCBI taxonomy): domain Eukaryota; kingdom Metazoa; phylum Chordata; class Mammalia; order Lagomorpha; family Ochotonidae; genus Ochotona; species Ochotona princeps. Next base: position 37,349 of record NW_026699243.1, on the reverse strand, counting down.
ATTTCAGTCCTAGGCACTCAAAGGGCACTAAGCATAGAGTGTGAAAACTGAGTTTCCTTGAGAGCTGCTTGGAAGCCTGATGGTGTGTGAAGTTAGTGAGCCAAATGGAGTTGTTCTCCCACAAGAACCACTCGGCTGATCCTTCTTCAATATGCCCTTCACCAACATGCAGTGTTTCCTTGATTGAATTAGTTCTCACACCAGTATTTGCGTCTAGAGCCTTTGCATTGAGGGCTATCTGAAAACGGCTGTGGCGCTGAAGTTGCCTGAGAACGTGGAGTTGGTGGCATGTGAAACCCGCATGTGGAGCATTCGCTTGTGTGGGATGCTCACCAAGCTTCATTTCAGTCCTAGGCACTCAAAGGGAACTAAGCATAGAGTGTGAAAACTGAGTTTCCTTGAGAGCTGCTTGGAAGCCTGATGGTGTGTGAAGTTAGTGAGCCAAATGGAGTTGTTCTCCCACAAGAACCACTCGGCTGATCCTTCTTCAATATGCCCTTCACCAACATGCAGTGTTTCCTTGATTGAATTAGCTCTCACACCAATATTTGCTTCTAGAGCCTTTGCATTGAGGGCTATCTGAAAACGGCTGTGGTGCTGAAGTTGCCTGAGAATGTGGAGTTGGTGGCATGTGAAACCCGCATGTGGAGCATTCGCTTGTGTGGGATGCGCACCAAGCTTCATTTCAGTACTAGGCACTCAAAGGGCACTAAGCATAGAGTGTGAAAACTGAGTTTCCTTGAGAGCTGCTTGGAAGCCTGATGGTGTGTGAAGTTAGTGAGCCAAATGGAGTTGTTCTCCCACAAGAACCACTTGGTTGATCCTTTTGCAATATGCCCTTCACCAACATGCAGTGTTTCCTTGATTGAATTAGCTCTCACACCAATATTTGCGTCTAGAGCCTTTGCATTCAGGGCTATCTGAAAACGACTGTGGAGCTGAAATTGCCTGTGAATGTGGAGTTGGTGGCATGTGAAACCCGCATGTGGAGCATTCGTTTGAATGGGATGCTCTACCAGGTTCATTCCTAGATAATGCACTCGAAGGGCACTAAGCATAGAGTGTGAAAACTGAGTTTCCTTGAGAGCTGCTTGGAAGCCTGATGGTGTGTGAAGTTAGTGAGCCAGATGGTGTTGTTCTCCCACAAGAACCACTCGGCTGATCCTTCTTCAATATGCCCTCCACCAACATGCAGTGTTTCCTTGATTGAATTAGCTCTCACACCAGTATTTGCGTCTAGAGCCTTTGCATTGAGGGCTATCTGAAAACGGCTGTGGCGCTGAAGTTGACTGAAAACGTGGAGTTGGTGGTATGTGAAACACGCATATGGAGCATTCGTTTGAATGCGATGCTCTACCAGGTTCATTCCTAGATAATGCACTCAAAGGGCACTAAGCATAGAGTGTGAAAACTGAGTTTCCTTGAGAGCTGCTTGGAAGCCTGATGGTGTGTGAAGTTAGTGAGCCAAATGGAGTTGTTCTCCCACAAGAACCACTCGGCTGATCCTTCTTCAATATGCCCTTCACCAACATGCAGTGTTTCCTTGATTGAATTAGTTCTCACACCAATATTTGCGTCTAGAGCCTTTGCATTGAGGGCTATCTGAAAACGGCTGTGGCGCTGAAGTTGCCTGTGAATGTGGAGTTGGTGGCATGTGAAACCCGCATGTGGAGCATTCGTTTGTGTGGGATGCTCACCAAGCTTCATTTCAGTCCTAGGCACTCAAAGGACACTAAGCATAGAGTGTGAAAACTGAGTTTCCTTGAGAGCTGCTTGAAAGCCTGATGGTGTGTGAAGTTAGTGAGCCAAATGGAGTTGTTCTCCCACAAGAACCACTCGGCTGATCCTTCTTCAATATGCCCTTCACCAACATGCAGTGTTTCCTTGATTGAATTAACTCTCACACCAATATTTGCGTCTAGAGCCTTTGCATTGAGGGCTATCTGAAAACGGCTGTGGCGCTGAAGTTGCCTGAGAACGTGGAGTTGGTGGCATGTGAAACCCGCATATGGAGCATTCGTTTGAATGCGATGCTCTACCAGGTTCATTCCTAGATAATGCACTCAAAGGGCACTAAGCATAGAGTGTGAAAACTGAGTTTCCTTGAGAGCTGCTTGGAAGCCTGATGGTGTGTGAAGTTAGTGAGCCAAATGGAGTTGTTCTCCCACAAGAACCACTCGGCTGATCCTTCTTCAATATGCCCTTCACCAACATGCAGTGTTTCCTTGATTGAATTAGCTCTCACACCAGTATTTGCGTCTAGAGCCTTTGCATTGAGGGCTATCTGAAAACGGCTGTGGCGCTGAAGTTGCCTGTGAATGTGGAGTTGGTGGCATGTGAAACCCGCATGTGGAGCATTCGTTTGTGTGGGATGCTCTACCAGGTTCATTCCTAGATAATGCACTCAAAGGGCACTAAGCATAGAGTGTGAAAACTGAGTTTCCTTGAGAGCTGCTTGGAAGCCTGATGGTGTGTGAAGTTAGTGAGCCAAATGGAGTTGTTCTCCCACAAGAACCACTCGGCTGATCCTTCTTCAATATGCCCTTCACCAACATGCAGTGTTTCCTTGATTGAATTAGTTCTCACACCAGTATTTGCGTCTAGAGCCTTTGCATTGAGGGCTATCTGAAAACGGCTGTGGCGCTGAAGTTGCCTGTGAATGTGGAGTTGGTGGCATGTGAAATCCGCATGTGGAGCATTCACTTGTGTGGGATGCGCACCATGCTTCATTTCAGTCCTAGGCACTCAAAGGGCACTAAGCATAGAGTGTGAAAACTGAGTTTCCTTGAGAGCTGCTTGGAAGCCTGATGGTGTGTGAAGTTAGTGAGCCAGATGGAGTTGTTCTCCCACAAGAACCACTCGGCTGATCCTTCTTCAATATGCCCTTCACCAACATGCAGTGTTTCCTTGATTGAATTAGCTCTCACACCAGTATTTGCGTCTAGAGCCTTTGCATTGAGGGCTATCTGAAAACGGGTGTGGCGCTGAAGTTTCCTATGAATGTGGAGTTGGTGGCATGTGAAACCCGCATGTGGAGCATTCGTTTGTGTGGGATGCGCACCAAGCTTCATTTCAGTCCTAGGCACTCAAAGGGCACTAAGCATAGAGTGTGAAAACTGAGTTTCCTTGAGAGCTGCTTGGAAGCCTGATGGTGTGTGAAGTTAGTGAGCCAAATGGAGTTGTTCTCCCACAAGAACCACTCGGCTGATCCTTCTTCAATATGCCCTTCACCAACATGCAGTGTTTCCTTAATTGAATTAGCTCTCACACCAATATTTGCGTCTAGAGCCTTTGCATTGAGGGCTATCTGAAAACGGGTGTGGCGCTGAAGTCGCCTGAGAATGTGGAGTTGGTGGCATGTGAAACCCGCTTGTGGAGCATTCGTTTGTGTTGGATGCTCTACCAGGTTCATTCCTAGATAATACACTCAAAGGGCACTAAGCATAGAGTGTGAAAACTGAGTTTCCTTGAGAGCTGATTGGAAGCCTGATGGTGTGTGAAGTTAGTGAGCCAAATGGAGTTGTTCTCCCACAAGAACCACTCGGCTGATCCTTCTTCAATATGCCCTTCACCAACATGCAGTGTTTCCTTGATTGAATTAGCTCTCACACCAATATTTGTGTCTAGAGCCTTTGCATTGAGGGCTATCTGAAAATGGCTGTGGCGCTGAAGATGAATGAGAATGTGGAGTTGGTGGCATGTGAAACCCGCATGTGGAGCATTCGCTTGTGTGGGATGCGCAACAAGCTTCATTTCAGTCCTAGGTAATGCACTCAAAGGGCACTAAGCATAGAATGTGAAAACTGAGTTTCCTTGAGAGCTGCTTGAAAGCCTGATGGTGTGTGAAGTTAGTGAGCCAAATGTAGTTGTTCTCCCACAAGAACCACTCGGCTGATCCTTCTTCAATATGCCCTTCACCAACAATGCAGTGCTTCCTTCATTGAATTAGCTCTCACACCAATATTTGCGTCTAGAGCCTTTGCATTGAGGGCTATCTGAAAACGGCTGTGGCGCTGAAGTTGCCTGTGAATGTGGAGTTGGTGGCATGTGAAACCCGCATGTGGAGCATTCGTTTGTGTGGGATGCTCACCAATCTTCATTTCAGTCCTAGGCACTCAAAGGGCACTAAGCATAGAGTGTGAAAACTGAGTTTCCTTGAGAGCTGCTTGGAAGCCTGATGGTGTGTGAAGTTAGTGAGCCAAATGGAGTTGTTCTCCCTCAAGAACTACTTGGCTGATCCTTCTTCAATATGCCCTTCACCAACATGCAGTGTTTCCTTGATTGAATTAGCTCTCACACCAGTATTTGCGTCTAGAGCCTTTGCATTGAGGGCTATCTGAAAACGGCTGTGGCGCTGAAGTTGCCTGTGAATGTGGAGTTGGTGGCATGTGAAACCCGCATGTGGAGCATTCGTTTGTGTAGGATGTTCTACCAGGTTCATTCCTAGATAATGCACTCAAAGGGCACTAAGCATAGAGTGTGAAAACTGAGTTTCCTTGAGAGATGCTTGGAAGCCTGATGGTGTGTGAATTTAGTGAGCCAATGGAGTTGTTCTCCCACAAGAACTTCTTGGCTGATCCTTCTTCAATATGCCCTTCACCAACATGCAGTGTTTCCTTGATTGAATTAGCTCTCACACCAATATTTGCGTCTAGAGCCTTTGCATTGAGGGCTATCTGAAAACGGCTATGGCGCTGAACATGAATGAGAATGTGGAGTTGGTGGCATGTGAAACCCGCATGTGGAGCATTCGCTTGTGTGGGATGCGCACCAAGCTTCATTTCAGTCCTACGCACTCAAAGGGCACTAAGCATAGAGTGTGAAAACTGAGTTTCCATGAGAGCTGCTTGAAAGCCTTATGGTGTGTGAAGTTAGTGAGCCAAATGGAGTTGTTCTCCCACAAGAACCACTCGGCTGATCCTTCTTCAATATGCCCTTCACCAACATGCAGTGTTTCCTTGATTGAATTAGCTCTCACACCAGTATTTGCTTCTAGAGCCTTTGCATTGAGGGCTATCTGAAAACGGCTGTGGCGCTGAAGTTGCCTGTGAATGTGGAGTTGGTGGCATGTGAAACCCGCATGTGGAGCATTCGTTTGTGTAGGATGCTCTACCAGGTTCATTCCTAGATAATGCACTCAAAGGGCACTAAGCATAGAGTGTGAAAACTGAGTTTCCTTGAGAGCTGCTTGGAAGCCTGATGGTGTGTGAAGTTAGTGAGCCAAATGGAGTTGTTCTCCCACAAGAACCACTCGGCTGATCCTTCTTCAATATGCCCTTCACCAACATGCAGTGTTTCCTTGATTGAATTAGTTCTCACACCAGTATTTGCGTCTAAAGCCTTTGCATTCAGGGCTATCTGAAAACGGCTGTGGCGCTGAAGTTTCCTGTGAATGTGGAGTTGGTGGCATGTGAAACCCGCATGTGGAGCATTCGTTTGTGTGGGATGCTCACCAAGCTTCATTTCAGTCCTAGGCACTCAAAGGGCACTAAGCATAGAGTGTGAAAACTGAGTTTCCTTGAGAGCTGCTTGGAAGCCTGATGGTGTGTGAAGTTAGTGAGCCAAATGGAGTTGTTCTCCCACAAGAACCACTTGGCTGATCCTTCTTCAATATGCCCTTCACCAACATGCAGTGTTTCCTTGATTGAATTAGCTCTCACATCAATATTTGTGTCTAGAGCCTTTGCATTGAGGGCTATCTGAAAACGGCTGTGGCGCTGAAGTTGCCTGTGAATGTGGAGTTGGTGGCATGTGAAACCCGCATGAGGAGCCTTGGTTTGTGTGGGATGCGCACCAAGCTTCATTTCAGTCCTAGGCACTCAAAGGGCACTAAGCATAGAGTGTGAAAACTGAGTTTCCTTGAGAGCTGCTTGAAAGCCTGATGGTGTGTGAAGTTAGTGAGCCAAATGGAGTTGTTCTCCCACAAGAACCACTCGGCTGATCCTTCTTCAATATGCCCTTCACCAACATGCATTGTTTCCTTGATTGAATTAGCTCTCACACCAGTATTTGCGTCTAGAGCCTTTGCATTGAGGGCTATCTGAAAACGGCTGTGGCGCTGAAGTTGCCTGTGAATGTGAAGTTGGTGGCATGTGAAACCCGCATGTGGAGCATTCATTTGTGTGGGATGCTCTACCAGGTTCATTCCTAGATAATGCACTCAAAGGGCACTAAGCATAGAGTGTGAAAACTGAGTTTCCTTGAGAGCTGCTTGGAAGCCTGATGGTGTGTGAAGTTAGTGAGCCAAATGGAGTTGTTCTCCCAAAAGAACCGCTTGGCTGATCCTTCTTCAATATGCCCTTCACCAACATGCAGTGTTTCCTTGATTGAATTAGCTCTCACACCAGTATTTGCGTCTAGAGCCTTTGCATTGAGGGCTATCTGAAAATGGCTGTGGCGCTGAAGTTGCCTGAGAATGTGGAGTTGGTGGCATGTGAAAAACGCATGTGGAGCATTCGTTTGTGTGGGATGCTCTACCAGGTTGATTCCTAGATAATGCACTCAAAGGGCACTAAGCATAGAGTGTGAAAACTGAGTTTCCTTGAGAGCTGCTTGGAAGCCTGATGGTGTGTGAAGTTAGTGAGCCAAATGGAGTTGTTCTCCCACAAGAGCCACTCGGCTGAACCTTCTTCAATATGCCCTTCACCAACATGCAGTGTTTCCTTGATTGAATTAGCTCTCACACCAGTATTTGCGTCTAGAGCCTTTGCATTGAGGGCTATCTGAAAACGGGTGTGGCGCTGAGGTCGCCTGAGAATGTGGAGTTGGTGGCATGTGAAACCCGCTTGTGGAGCATTCGTTTGTGTGGGATGCTCTACCAGGCTCATTCCTAGATAATGCACTCAAAGGGCACTAAGCATAGAGTGTGAAAACTGAGTTTCCTTGAGAGCTGCTTGGAAGCCTGATGGTGTGTGAATTTAGTGAGCCAAATGGAGTTGTTCTCCCACAAGAACCACTTGGCTGATCCTTCTTCAATATGCCCTTCACCAACATGCAGTGTTTCCTTGATTGAATTAGCTCTCACACCAATATTTGCGTCTAGAGCCTTTGCATTGAGGGCTATCTGAAAATGGCTGTGGCGCTGAAGTTGCCTGTGAATGTGGAGTTGGTGGCATGTGAAACCCGCATGAGGAGCCTTGGTTTGTGTGGGATGCTCACCAAGCTTCATTTCAGTCCTAGGCACTCAAAGGGCACTAAGCATAGAGTGTGAAAACTGAGTTTCCTTGACAGCTGCTTGGAAGCCTGATGGTGTGTGAAGTTAGTGAGCCAAATGGAGTTGTTCTCCCACAAGAACCACTCGGCTGATCCTTCTTCAATATGCCCTTCACCAACATGCAGTGTTTCCTTGATTGAATTAGCTCTCACACCAGTATTTGCGTCTAGAGCCTTTGCATTGAGGGCTATCTGAAAACGGCTGTGGCGCTGAAGTTGCCTGTGAATGTGGAGTTGGTGGCATGTGAAACCCGCATGTGGAGCATTCGTTTGTGTAGGATGTTCTACCAGGTTCATTCCTAGATAATGCACTCAAAGGGCACTAAGCATAGAGTGTGAAAACTGAGTTTCCTTGAGAGCTGCTTGGAAGCCTGATGGTGTGTGAAGTTAGTGAGCCAAATGGAGTTGTTCTCCCACAAGAACCACTCGGCTGATCCTTCTTCAATATGCGCTTCACCAACATGCAGTGTTTCCTTGATTGAATTAGTTCTCACACCAGTATTTGCGTCTAAAGCCTTTGCATTCAGGGCTATCTGAAAACGGCTGTGGCGCTGAAGTTTCCTGTGAATGTGGAGTTGGTGGCATGTGAAACCCGCATGTGGAGCATTCGTTTGTGTGTAATGTTCACCAAGCTTCATTTCAGTCCTAGGCACTCAAAGGGCACTAAGCATAGAGTGTGAAAACTGAGTTTCCTTGAGAGCTGCTTGGAAGCCTGATGGTGTGTGAAGTTAGTGAGCCAAATGGAGTTGTTCTCCCACAAGAACCACTTGGCTGATCCTTCTTCAATATGCCCTTCACCAACATGCAGTGTTTCCTTGATTGAATTAGCTCTCACACCAGTATTTGTGTCTAGAGCCTTTGCATTGAGGGCTATCTGAAAATGGCTGTGGCACTGAAGTTGCCTGTGAATGTGGAGTTGGTGGCATGTGAAACCCGCATGTGGAGCATTCGTTTGTGTAGGATGCTCTACCAGGTTCATTCCTAGATAATGCACTCAAAGGGCACTAAGCATAGAGTGTGAAAACTGAGTTTCCTTGAGAGCTGCTTGGAAGCCTGATGGTGTGTGAAGTTAGTGAGCCAAATGGAGTTGTTCTCCCACAAGAACCACTCGGCTGATCCTTCTTCAATATGCCCTTCACCAACATGCAGTGTTTCCTTGATTGAATTAGCTCTCACACCAATATTTGTGTCTAGAGCCTTTGCATTGAGGGCTATCTGAAAACGGCTGTGGCGCTGAAGTTGCCTGTGAATGTGGAGTTGGTGGCATGTGAAACCCGCATGAGGAGCCTTGGTTTGTGTGGGATGCGCACCAAGCTTCATTTCAGTCCTAGGCACTCAAAGGGCACTAAGCATAGAGTGTGAAAACTGAGTTTCCTTGAGAGCTGCTTGAAAGCCTGATGGTGTGTGAAGTTAGTGAGCCAAATGGAGTTGTTCTCCCACAAGAACCACTCGGCTGATCCTTCTTCAATATGCCCTTCACCAACATGCATTGTTTCCTTGATTGAATTAGCTCTCACACCAGTATTTGCGTCTAGAGCCTTTGCATTGAGGGCTATCTGAAAACGGCTGTGGCGCTGAAGTTGCCTGTGAATGTGAAGTTGGTGGCATGTGAAACCCGCATGTGGAGCATTCATTTGTGTGGGATGCTCTACCAGGTTCATTCCTAGATAATGCACTCAAAGGGCACTAAGCATAGAGTGTGAAAACTGAGTTTCCTTGAGAGCTGCTTGGAAGCCTGATGGTGTGTGAAGTTAGTGAGCCAAATGGAGTTGTTCTCCCAAAAGAACCGCTTGGCTGATCCTTCTTCAATATGCCCTTCACCAACATGCAGTGTCTCCTTGATTGAATTAGCTCTCACACCAGTATTTGCGTCTAGAGCCTTTGCATTGAGGGCTATCTGAAAATGGCTGTGGCGCTGAAGTTGCCTGAGAATGTGGAGTTGGTGGCATGTGAAAAACGCATGTGGAGCATTCGTTTGTGTGGGATGCTCTACCAGGTTGATTCCTAGATAATGCACTCAAAGGGCACTAAGCATAGAGTGTGAAAACTGAGTTTCCTTGAGAGCTGCTTGGAAGCCTGATGGTGTGTGATGTTAGTGAGCCAAATGGAGTTGTTCTCCCACAAGAACCACTCGGCTGAACCTTCTTCAATATGCCCTTCACCAACATGCAGTGTTTCCTTGATTGAATTAGCTCTCACACCAGTATTTGCGTCTAGAGCCTTTGCATTGAGGGCTATCTGAAAACGGGTGTGGCGCTGAAGTCGCCTGAGAATGTGGTGTTGGTGGCATGTGAAACCCGCATGTGGAGCATTCGTTTGTGTGGGATGCTCTACCAGGCTCATTCCTAGATAATGCACTCAAAGGGCACTAAGCATAGAGTGTGAAAACTGAGTTTCCTTGAGAGCTGCTTGGAAGCCTGATGGTGTGTGAATTTAGTGAGCCAAATGGAGTTGTTCTCCCACAAGAACCACTCGGCTGATCCTTCTTCAATATGCCCTTCACCAACATGCAGTGTTTCCTTGATTGAATTAGCTCTCACACCAATATTTGCGTCTAGAGCCTTTGCATTGAGGGCTATCTGAAAACGGCTGTGGCGCTGAAGTTGCCTGTGAATGTGGAGTTGGTGGCATGTGAAAAACACATGTGGAGGATTCGTTTGTGTGGGATGCTCTACCAGGTTCATTCCTAGATAATGCACTCAAAGGGCACTAAGCATAGAGTGTGAAAACTGAGTTTCCTTGAGAGCTGCTTGGAAGCCTGATGGTGTGTGAAGTTAGTGAGCCAAATGGAGTTGTTCTCCCACAAGAACCACTCGGCTGATCCTTCTTCAATATGCCCTTCACCAACATGCAGTGTTTCCTTGATTGAATTAGCTCTCACACCAGTATTTGCGTCTAGAGCCTTTTCATTGAGGGCTATCTGAAAATGGCTGTGGCGCTGAAGTTGCCTGTGAATGTGGAGTTGGTGGCATGTGAAACCCGCATGTGGAGCATTCGTTTGTGTGGGATGCTCACCAAGCTTCATTTCAGTCCTAGGCACTCAAAGGGCACTAAGCATAGAGTGTGAAAACTGAGTTTCCTTGAGAGCTGCTTGGAAGCCTGATGGTGTGTGAAGTTAGTGAGCCAAATGGAGTTGTTCTCCCACAAGAACCACTCTTCTGATCCTTCTTCAATATGCCCTTCACCAACATGCAGTGTTTCCTTGATTGAATTAACTCTCACACCAGTATTTGCGTCTAGAGCCTTTGCATTGAGGGCTATCTGAAAAAGGGGTGTGGCGCTGAAGTCGCCTGTGAATGTGGAGTTTTTGGCATGTGAAACCCGCATGTGGAGCATTCGTTTGTGTGGGATGCTCTACCAGGCTCATTCCTAGATAATGCACTCAAAGGGCACTAAGCATAGAGTGTGAAAACTGAGTTTCCTTGAGAGCTGCTTGGAAGCCTGATGGTGTGTGAATTTAGTGAGCCAAATGGAGTTGTTCTCCCACAAGAACCACTTGGCTGATCCTTCTTCAATATGTCCTTCACCAACATGCAGTGTTTCCTTGATTGAATTAGCTCTCACACCAATATTTGCGTCTAGAGCCTTTGCATTGAGGGCTATCTGAAAACGGCTGTGGCGCTGAAGTTGCCTGTGAATGTGGAGTTGGTGGCATGTGAAACCCGCATGTGGAGCATTCGCTTGTGTGGGATGCGCACCAAGTTCATTTCAGTCCTACGCACTCAAAGGGCACTAAGCATAGAGTGTGAAAACTGAGTTTCCATGAGAGCTGCTTGAAAGCCTTATGGTGTGTGAAGTTAGTGAGCCAAATGGAGTTGTTCTCCCACAAGAACCACTCGGCTGATCCTTCTTCAATATGCCCTTCACAAACATGCAGTGTTTCCTTGATTGAATTAGCTCTCACACCAGTATTTGCTTCTAGAGCCTTTGCATTGAGGGCTATCTGAAAACGGCTGTGGCGCTGAAGTTGCCTGTGAATGTGGAGTTGGTGGCATGTGAAACCCGCATGTGGAGCATTCGTTTGTGTGGGATGCTCACCAAGCTTCATTTCAGTCCTAGGCACTCAAAGGGCACTAAGCATAGAGTGTGAAAACTGAGTTTCCTTGAGAGCTGCTTGGAAGCCTGATGGTGTGTGAAGTTAGTGAGCCAAATGGAGTTGTTCTCCCACAAGAACCACTCGGCTGATCCTTCTTCAATATGCCCTTCACCAACAAGCAGTGTTTCCTTGATTGAATTAGCTCTCACACCAGTATTTGCTTCTAGAGTCTTTGCATTGAGGGCTATCTGAAAACGGCTGTGGCGCTGAAGTTGCCTGAGAACGTGGAGTTGGTGGCATGTGAAAAACCCGCATGTGGAGCATTCGTTTGTGTGGGATTCTCTAACAGGTTCATTCCTAGATAATGCACTCAAAGGGCACTAAGCATAGAGTGTGAAAACTGAGTTTCCTTGAGAGCTGCTTGGAAGCCTGATGGTGTGTGAAGTTAGTGAGCCAAATGGAGTTGTTCTCCCACAAAAACCACTCGGCTGATCCTTCTTCAATATGCCCTTCACCAACATGCAGTGTTTCCTTGATTGAATTAGCTCTCAAACCAATATTTGCGTCTAGAGCCTTTGCATTGAGGGCTATCTGAAAACGGCTGTGGCGCTGAAGTTGCCTGCGAATGTGGAGTTGGTGGCATGTGAAACCCGCATGTAGAGCATTCGTTTGTGTGGGATGCTCTACCAGGTTCATTCCTAGATAATGCACTCAAAGGGCACTAAGCATAGAGTGTGAAAACTGAGTTTCCTTGAGAGCTGCTTGGAAGCCTGATGGTGTGTGAAGTTAGTGAGCCAAATGGAGTTGTTCTCCCACAAGAACTACTTGGCTGATCCTTCTTCAATATGCCCTTCACCAACATGCAGTGTTTCCTTGATTGAATTAGCTCTCACACCAGTATTTGCGTCTAGAGCCTTTGCATTGAGGGCTATCTGAAAATGGCTGTGGCGCTGAAGATGAATGAGAATGTGGAGTTGGTGGCATGTGAAACCCGCATGTGGAGCATTCGTTTGTGTTTGATGCTCACCAAGCTTCATTTCAGTCCTAGGCACTCAAAGGGCACTAAGCATAGAGTGTGAAAACTGAGTTTCCTTGAGAGCTGCTTGGAAGCCTGATGGTGTGTGAAGTTAGTGAGCCAAATGGAGTTGTTCTCCCACAAGAACTACTTGGCTGATCCTTCTTCAATATGCCCTTCACCAACATGCAGTGTTTCCTTGATTGAATTTGCACTTACACCAGTATTTGCGTCTAGAGCCTTTGCATTGAGGGCTATCTAAAAACGGCTGTGGCGCTGAAGTTGCCTGAGAATGTGGAGTTGGTGGCATGTGAAACCCGCATGTGGAGCATTCGCTTGTGTGGGATGCGCACCAAGCTTCATTTCAGTCCTAGGCACTCAAAGGGCACTAAGCATAGAGTGTGAAAACTGAGTTTCCTTGAGAGCTGCTTGGAAGCCTGATGGTGTGTGAAGTTAGTGAGCCAGATGGAGTTGTTCTCCCAGAAGAACCACTCGGCTGATCCTTCTTCAATATGCCCTTCACCAACATGCAGTGTTTCCTTGATTGAATTAGCTCTCACACCAGTATTTGCGTCTAGAGCCTTTGCATTGAGGGCTATCTGAAAACGGCTGTGGCGCTGAAGTTGCCTGAGAATGTGGAGTTGGTTGCATGTGAAACCCGCATGTGGAGCATTCGCATGTGTGGGATGCGCACCAAGCTTCATTTCAGTCCTAGGCACTCAAAGGGCACTAAGCATAGAGTGTGAAAACTGAGTTTCCTTGAGAGCTGCTTGGAAGCCTGATGGTGTGTGAAGTTAGTGAGCCAAATGGAGTTGTTCTCCCACAAGAACCACTCGGCTGATCCTTCTTCAATATGCCCTTCACCAACATGCAGTGTTTCTTTGATTGAATTAGCTCTCACACCAGTATTTGCGTCTAGAGCCTTTGCATTGAGGACTATCTGAAAACGGCTGTGGCGCTGAAGTTGCCTGTGAATGTGGAGTTGGTGGCATGTAAAACCCGCATGTGGAGCATTCGTTTGTGTGGGATGCTCTACCAGGTTCATTCCTAGATAATGCACTCAAAGGGCACTAAGCATAGAGTGTGAAAACTGAGTTTCCTTGAGAGCTGCTTGGAAGCCTGATGGTGTGTGAAGTTAGTGAGCCAAATGGAGTTGTTCTCCCACAAGAACCACTCGGCTGATCCTTCTTCAATATGCCCTTCACCAACATGAAATGTTTCTTTGATTGAATTAGCTCTCACACCAGTATTTGCGTCTAGAGCCTTTGCATTGAGGGCTATCTTAAAACGGCTGTGGCGCTGAAGTTGCCTGTGAATGTGGAGTTGGTGGCATGTGAAACCCGCATGTGGAGCATTCGTTTGTGTGGGATGCTCTACCAGGTTCATTCCTAGATAATGCACTCAAAGGGCACTAAGCATAGAGTGTGAAAACTGAGTTTCCTTGAGAGCTGCTTGGAAGCCATGTGATGTGTGAAGTTAGTGAGCCAAATGGAGTTGTTCTCCCACAAGAACTACTTGGCTGATCCTTCTTCAATATGCCCTTCACCAACATGCAGTGTTTCCTTGATTGAATTAGCTCTCACACCAGTATTTGCGTCTAGAGCCTTTGCATTGAGGGCTATCTGAAAATGGCTGTGGCGCTGAAGATGAATGAGAATGTGGAGTTGGTGGCATGTGAAATCCGCATGTGGAGCATTCGTTTGTGTTTGATGATCACCAAGCTTCATTTCAGTCCTAGGCACTCAAAGGGCACTAAGCATAGAGTGTGAAAACTGAGTTTCCTTGAGAGCTGCTTGGAAGCCTGATGGTGTGTGAAGTTAGTGAGCCAGATGGAGTTGTTCTCCCACAAGAACCACTCGGCTGATCCTTCTTCAATATGCCCTTCACCAACATGCAGTGTTTTCTTGATTGAAATAGCTCTCACACCAATATTTGCGTCTAGAGCCTTTGCATTGAGGGCTATCTGAAAACGGCTGTAGCGCTGAAGTTGCCTGAGAATGTGGAGTTGGTGGCATGTGAAACCCGCATGTGGAGCATTCGCTTGTGTGGGATGCGCACCAAGCTTCATTTCAGTCCTAGGCACTCAAAGGGCACTAAGCATAGAGTGTGAAAACTGAGTTTCCTTGAGAGCTGCTTGGAAGCCTGATGGTGTGTGAAGTTAGTGAGCCAGATGGAGTTGTTCTCCCACAAGAACCACTCGGCTGATCCTTCTTCAATATGCCCTTCACCAACATGCAGTGTTTCCTTGATTGAATTAGCTCTCACACCAATATTTGCGTCTAGAGCCTTTGCATTGAGGACTATCTGAAAACGGCTGTGGCGCTGAAGTTGCCTGTGAATGTGGAGTTGGTGGCATGTGAAACCCGCATGTGGAGCATTCGCTTGTGTGGGATGCTCTACCACGTTCATTCCTAGATAATGCACTCAAAGGGCACTAAGCATAGAGTGTGAAAACTGAGTTTCCTTGAGAGCTGCTTGGAAGCCTGATGGTGTGTGAAGTTAGTGAGCCAAATGGAGTTGTTCTCCCACAAGAACCACTCGGCTGATCCTTCTTCAATATGCCCTTCACCAACATGAAATGTTTCTTTGATTGAATTAGCTCTCACACCAGTATTTGCGTCTAGAGCCTTTGCATTGAGGGCTATCTGAAAACGGCTGTGGCGCTGAAATTGCCTGTGAATGTGGAGTTGGTGGCATGTGAAACCCGCATGTGGAGCATTTGTTTGTGTGGGATGCTCTACCAAGCTTCATTTCAGTCCTAGGCACTCAAAGGGCACTAAGCATAGAGTGTGAAAACTGAGTTTCCTTGACAGCTGCTTGGAAGCCTGATGGTGTGTGAAGTTAGTGAGCCAAATGGAGTTGTTCTCCCACAAGAACCACTCGGCTGATCCTTCTTCAATATGCCCTTCACCAACATGCAGTGTTTCCTTGATTGAATTAGCTCTCACACCAATATTTGCGTCTAGAGCCTTTGCATTGAGGGCTATCTGAAAACGGCTGTGGCGCTGAAGTTGCCTGTGAATGTGGAGTTGGTGGCATGTGAAACCCGCATGTGGAGCATTCGTTTGTGTGGGATGCGCACCAAGCTTCATTTCAGTCCTAGGCACTCAAAGGGCACTAAGCATAGAGTGTGAAAACTGAGTTTCCTTGAGAGCTGCTTGGAAGCATGATGGTGTGTGAAGTTAGTGAGCCAGATGGAGTTGTTCTCCCACAAGAACCACTCACCTGATCCTTCTTCAATATGCCCTTCACCAACATGCAGTGTTTCCTTGATTGAATTAGCTCTCACACCAATATTTGCGTCTAGAGCCTTTGCATTGATGGCTATCTGAAAACGGCTGTGGCGCTGAAGTTGCCTGTGAATTTGGAGTTGGTGGCATGTGAAACCCGCATGTGGAGCATTCGTTTGTGTGGGATGCTCTACCAGGTTCATTCCTAGATAATGCACTCAAAGGGCACTAAGCATAGAGTGTGAAAACTGAGTTTCCTTGAGAGCTGCTTGGAAGCCTGATGGTGTGTGAATTTAGTGAGCCAAATGGAGTTGTTCTCCCCCAAGAACCACTCGGCTGATCCTTCTTCAATATGCCCTTCACCAACATGCAGTGTTTCCTTGATTGAATTAGCTCTCACACAAGTATTTGCGTCTAGAGCCTTTGCATTGAGGGCTATCTGAAAATGGCTGTTTCGCTGAAGTTGCCTGTGGATGTGGAGTTGTTGGCATGTGAAACCCGCATGTGGAGCATTCGTTTGTGTGGGATGCTCTACCAGGTTCATTCCTAGATAATGCACTCAAAGGGCACTAAGCATAGAGTGTGAAAACTGAGTTTCCTTGAGAGCTGCTTGGAAGCCTGATGGTGTGTGAACTTAGTGAGTCAAATGGAGTTGTTCTCCCACAAGAACCACTCGGCTGATCCTTCTTCAATATGCCCTTCACCAACATGCAGTGTTTCCTTGATTGAATTAGCTCTCACACCAATATTTGCGTCTAGAGCCTTTGCATGGAGGTCTATCTGAAAACGGCTGTTTCGCTGAAGTTGCCTGTGGATGTGGAGTTGGTGGCATGTGAAACCCGCATGTGGAGCATTCGTTTGTGTGGGATGCTCACCAAGCTTCATTTCAGTCCTAGGCACTCAAAGGGCACTAAGCATAGAGTGTGAAAACTGAGTTTCCTTGAGAGCTGCTTGGAAGCCTGATGGTGTGTGAAGTTAGTGAGCCAAATGGAGTTGTTCTCCCACAAGAACCACTCGGCTGATCCTTCTTCAATATGCCCTTCACCAACATGCAATGTTTCCTTGATTGAATTAGCTCTCACACCAATATTTGCGTCTAGAGCCTTTGCATTGAGGGCTATCTGAAAACGGCTGTGGCGCTGAAGTTGCCTGTGGATGTGGAGTTGGCGGCCTGTGAAACGCGCATGTGGAGCATTCGTTTGTGTGGGATGCTCACCAAGCTTCATTTCAGTCCTAGGCACTCAAAGGGCACTAAGCATAGAGTGTGAAAACTGAGTTTCCTTGAGAGCTGCTTGGAAGCCTGATGGTGTGTGAAGTTAGTGAGCCAAATGGAGTTGTTCTCCCACAAGAACCACTCGGCTGATCCTTCTTCAATATGCCCTTCACCAACATGCAGTGTTTCCTTGATTGAATTAGCTCTCACACCAATATTTGCGTCTAGAGCCTTTGCATTGAGGGCTATCTGAAAACGGCTGTGGCGCTGAAGTTGCCTGTGAATGTGGAGTTGGTGGCATGTGAAACCCGCATGTGGAGCATTCGTTTGTGTGGGATGCTCTACCAGGTTGATTCCTAGATAATGCACTCAAAGGGCACTAAGCATAGAGTGTGAAAACTGAGTTTCCTTGAGAGCTGCTTGGAAGCCTGCTGGTGTGTGAAGTTAGTGAGCCAAATGGAGTTGTTCTCCCACAAGAACCACTCGGCTGATCCTTCTTCAATATGCCCTTCACCAACATGAAATGTTTCTTTTATTGAATTAGCTCTCACACCAGTATTTGCGTCTAGAGCCTTTGCATTGAGGGCTATCTGAAAACGGCTGTGGCGCTGAAATTGCCTGTGAATGTGGAGTTGGTGGCATGTGAAACCCGCATGTGGAGCATTCGTTTGTGTGGGATGCTCTACCAGGTTCATTCCTAGATTATGCACTCAAAGGGCACTAAGCATAGAGTGTGAAAACTGAGTTTCCTTGACAGCTGCTTGGAAGCCTGATGGTGTGTGAAGTTAGTGAGCCAGATGGAGTTGTTCTCCCACAAGAACCACTCGGCTGATCCTTCTTCAATATGCCCTTCACCAACATGCAGTGTTTCCTTGATTGAATTAGCTCTCACACCAATATTTGCGTCTAGAGCCTTTGCATTGAGGGCTATCTGAAAATGGCTGTTTCGCTGAAGTTGCCTGTGGATGTGGAGTTTTTGGCATGTGAAACCCACATGTGGAGCATTCGTTTGTGTGGGATGCTCTACCAGGTTCATTCCTAGATAATGCACTCAAAGGGCACTAAGCATAGAGTGTGAAAACTGAGTTTCCTTGAGAGCTGCTTGGAAGCCTGATGGTGTGTGAAGTTAGTGAGCCAAATGGAGTTGTTCTCCCACAAGAACCACTCGGCTGATCCTTCTTCAATATGCCCTTCACCAACATGCAGTGTTTCCTTGATTGAATTAACTCTCACACCAGTATTTGCGTCTAGAGCCTTTGCATTGAGGGCTATCTGAAAACGGCTGTGGCGCTGAAGTTGCCTGAGAACGTGGAGTTGGTGGCATGTGAAACCCGCATGTGGAGCATTTGTTTGTGTGGGATGCTCTACCAAGCTTCATTTCAGTCCTAGGCACTCAAAGGGCACTAAGCATAGAGTGTGAAAACTGAGTTTCCTTGAGAGCTGCTTGGAAGCCTGATGGTGTGTGAAGTTAGTGAGCCAAATGGAGTTGTTCTCCCACAAGAACCACTCGGCTGATCCTTCTTCAATATGCCCTTCACCAACATGCAGTGTTTCCTTGATTGAATTAGCTCTCACACCAATATTTGCGTCTAGAGCCTTTGCATTGAGGCCTGTCTGAAAACGGCTGTGGCGCTGAAGTTGCCTGTGAATGTGGAGTTGGTGGCATGTGAAACCCGCATGTGGAGCATTCGCTTGTGTGGGATGCGCACCAAGCTTCATTTCAGTCCTAGGCACTCTAAGGGCACTAAGCATAGAGTGTGAAAACTGAGTTTCCTTGAGAGCTGCTTGGAAGCATGATGGTGTGTGAAGTTAGTGAGCCAAATGGAGTTGTTCTCCCACAAGAACCACTCGGCTGATCCTTCTTCAATATGCCCTTCACCAACATGCAATGTTTCCTTGATTGAATTAGCTCTCACACCAATATTTGCGTCTAGAGCCTTTGCATTGAGGGCTATCTGAAAACGGCTGTGGCGCTGAAGTTGCCTGTGGATGTGGAGTTGGCGGCATGTGAAACCCGCATGTGGAGCATTCGTTTGTGTGGGATGCTCACCAAGCTTCATTTCAGTCCTAGGCACTCAAAGGGCACTAAGCATAGAGTGTGAAAACTGAGTTTCCTTGAGAGCTGCTTGGAAGCCTGATGGTGTGTGAAGTTAGTGAGCCAAATGGAGTTGTTCTCCCACAAGAACCACTCGGCTGATCCTTCTTCAATATGCCCTTCACCAACATGCAGTGTTTCCTTGATTGACTTAGCTCTCACACCAATATTTGTGTCTAGAGCCTTTGCATTGAGGGCTATCTGAAAACGGCTTTGGCGCTGAAGTTGCCTGTGAATGTGGAGTTGGTGGCATGTGAAACCCGCATGTGGAGCATTCGTTTGTGTGGGATGCTCTACCAGGTTCATTCCTAGATAATGCACTCAAAGGGCACTAAGCATAGAGTGTGAAAACTGAGTTTCCTTGAGAGCTGCTTGGAAACCTGATGGTGTGTGAAGTTAGTGAGCCAAATGGAGTTGTTCTCCCACAAGAACCACTCAGCTGATCCTTCTTCAATATGCCCTTCACCAACATGCAGTGTTTCCTTGATTGAATTAGCTCTCACACCAATATTTGCGTCTAGAGCCTTTGCATGGAGGTCTATCTGAAAACGGCTGTGGCGCTGAAGTTGCCTGAGAACGTGGAGTTGGTGGCATGTGAAATCTGCATGTGTAGCATTCGCTTGTGTGGCATGTACACCAAGCTTCATTTCAGTCCTAGGCACTCAAAGGGCACTAAGCATAGAGTGTGAAAACTGAGTTTCCTTGAGAGCTGCTTGGAAGCCTGATGGTGTGTGAAGTTAGTGAGCCAGATGGAGTTGTTCTCCCACAAGAACCACTCGGCTGATCCTTCTTCAATATGCCCTTCACCAACATGCAGTGTTTCCTTGATTGAATTAGCTCTCACACCAGTATTTGCGTCTAGAGCCTTTGCATTGAGGGCTATCTGAAAACGGCTGTGGCGCTGAAGTTGCCTGAGAATGTGGAGTTGGTGGCATGTGTAACCCCGCATGTGGAGCATTCGCTTGTGTGGGATGCGCACCAAGCTTCATTTCAGTCCTAGGCACTCAAAGGGCACTAAGCATAGAGTGTGAAAACTGAGTTTCCTTGAGAGCTGCTTGGAAGCCTGATGGTGTGTGAAGTTAGTGAGCCAGATGGAGTTGTTCTCCCACAAGAACCACTCGGCTGATCCTTCTTCAATATGCCCTTCACCAACATGCAGTGTTTCCTTGATTGAATTAGCTCTCACACCAATATTTGCGTCTAGAGCCTTTGCATTGAGGGCTATCTGAAAACGGCTGTGGCGCTGAAATTGCCTGTGAATGTGGAGTTGGTGGCATGTGAAACCCGCATGTGGAGCATTCGTTTGTGTGGGATGCTCTACCAGGTTCATTCCTAGATAATGCACTCAAAGGGCACTAAGCATAGAGTGTGAAAACTGAGTTTCCTTGAGAGCTGCTTGGAAGCCTGCTGGTGTGTGAAGTTAGTGAGCCAAATGGAGTTGTTCTCCCACAAGAACCACTCGGCTGATCCTTCTTCAATATGCCCTTCACCAACATGCAGTGTTTCCTTGATTGAATTAGCTCTCACACCAGTATTTGCGTCTAGAGCCTTTGCATTGAGGGCTATCTGAAAACGGCTGTGGCGCTGAAATTGCCTGTGAATGTGGAGTTGGTGGCATGTGAAACCCGCATGTGGAGCATTCGTTTGTGTGGGATGCTCTACCAGGTTCATTCCTAGATTATGCACTCAAAGGGCACTAAGCATAGAGTGTGAAAACTGAGTTTCCTTGAGAGCTGCTTGGAAGCCTGATGGTGTGTGAAGTTAGTGAGCCAGATGGAGTTGTTCTCCCACAAGAACCACTCGGCTGATCCTTCTTCAATATGCCCTTCACCAACATGCAGTGTTTCCTTGATTGAATTAGCTCTCACACCAATATTTGCGTCTAGAGCCTTTGCATAGAGGTCTATCTGAAAACGGCTGTGGCGCTGAAGTTGCCTGAGAACGTGGAGTTGGTGGCATGTGAAACCTGCATGTGTAGCATTCGCTTGTGTGGGATGCACACCAAGCTTCATTTCAGTCCTAGGCACTCAAAGGGCACTAAGCATAGAGTGTGAAAACTGAGTTTCCTTGAGAGCTGCTTGGAAGCCTGATGGTGTGTGAAGTTAGTGAGCCAGATGGAGTTGTTCTCCCACAAGAACCACTCGGCTGATCCTTCTTCAATATGCCCTTCACCAACATGCAGTGTTTCCTTGATTGAATTAGCTCTCACACCAGTATTTGCGTCTAGAGCCTTTGCATTGAGGCCTGTCTGAAAACGGCTGTGGCGCTGAAGTTGCCTGAGAATGTGGAGTTGGTGGCATGTGTAACCCGCATGTGGAGCATTCGCTTGTGTGGGATGCGCACCAAGCTTCATTTCAGTCCTAGGCACTCAAAGGGCACTAAGCATAGAGTGTGAAAACTGAGTTTCCTTGAGAGCTGCTTGGAAGCCTGATGGTGTGTGAAGTTAGTGAGCCAGATGGAGTTGTTCTCCCACAAGAACCACTCGGCTGATCCTTCTTCAATATGCCCTTCACCAACATGCAGTGTTTCCTTGATTGAATTAGCTCTCACACCAAATTTGCGTCTAGAGCCTTTGCATTGAGGGCTATCTGAAAACGGCTGTGGCGCTGAAGTTGCCTGTGAATGTGGAGTTGGTGGCATGTGAAACCCGCATGTGGTGCCTTGGTTTGTGTGGGATGCGCACCAAGCTTCGTTTCAGTCCTAGGCACTCAAAGGGCACTAAGCATAGAGTGTGAAAACTGAGTTTCCTTGAGAGCTGCTTGGAAGCCTGATGGTGTGTGAAGTTAGTGAGCCAAATGGAGTTGTTCTCCCACAAGAACCACTCGACTGATCCTTCTTCAATATGCCCTTCACCAACATGCAGTGTTTCCTTGATTGAATTAGCTCTCACACCAATATTTGCGTCTAGAGCCTTTGCATTGAGGGCTATCTGAAACGGCTTTGGCGCTGAAGTCGCCTGTGAATGTGGAGTTGGTGGCATGTGAAACCCGCATGTGGAGCATTCGTTTGTGTGGGATGCTCTACCAGATTCATTCCTAGATAATGCACTCAAAGGGCACAAAGGATAGAGTGTGAAAACTGAGTTTCCTTGAGAGCTGCTTGGAAGCCTGATGGTGTGTGAAGTTAGTGAGCCAGATGGAGTTGTTCTCCCACAAGAACCACTCGGCTGATCCTTCTTCAATATGCCCTTCACCAACATGCAGTGTTTCCTTGATTGAATTAGCTCTCACACCAATATTTGCGTCTAGAGCCTTTGCATTGAGGGCTATCTGAAAACAGCTGTTTCGCTGAAGTTGCCTGTGGATGTGGAGTTGGTGGCATGTGAAACCTGTATGTGTAGCATTCGCTTGTGTGGGATGCACACCAAGCTTCATTTCAGTCCTAGGCACTCAAAGGGCACTAAGCATAGAGTGTGAAAACTGAGTTTCCTTGAGAGCTGCTTGGAAGCCTGATGGTGTGTGAAGTTAGTGAGCCAGATGGAGTTGTTCTCCCACAAGAACCACTCGGCTGATCCTTCTTCAATATGCCCTTCACCAACATGCAGTGTTTCCTTGATTGAATTAGCTCTCACACCAGTATTTGCATCTAGAGCCTTTGCATTGAGGGCTATCTGAAAACGGCTGTTTCGCTGAAGTTGCCTGTGAATGTGGAGTTGGTGGCATGTGAAACCCGCATGTGGAGCATTCGTTTGTGTGGGATGCTCTACCAGATTAATTCCTAAATAATGCACTCAAAGGGCACAAAGGATAGAGTGTGAAAACTGAGTTTCCTTGAGAGCTGCTTGGAAGCCTGATGGTGTGCGAAGTTAGTGAGCCAGATGGAGTTGTTCTCCCACAAGAACCACTCGGCTGATCCTTCTTCAATATGCCCTTCACCAACATGCAGTGTTTCCTTGATTGAATTAGCTCTCACACCAATATTTGCGTCTAGAGCCTTTGCATTGAGGGCTATCTGAAAAAGGCTGTGGCGCTGAAGTTGCCCGTGAATGTGAAGTTGGTGGCATGTGAAACCTGCATGTGTAGCATTCGCTTGTGTGGGATTCACACCAAGCTTCATTTCAGTCCTAGGCACTCAAAGGGCACTAAGCATAGAGTGTGAAAACTGAGTTTCATTGAGAGCTGCTTGGAAGCCTGATGGTGTGTGAAGTTAGTGAGCCAGATGGAGTTGTTCTCCCACAAGAACCACTCGGCTGATCCTTCTTCAATATGCCCTTCACCAACATGCAGTGTTTCCTTGATTGAATTAGCTCTCACACCAATATTTGCGTCTAGAGCCTTTGCATTGAGGGCTATCTGAAAACGGCTGTGGCGCTGAAGTTGCCTGTGAACGTGGAGTTGGTGGCATGTGAAACCTGCATGTGTAGCATTCGCTTGTGTGGGATGCACACCAAGCTTCATTTCAGTCCTAGGCACTCAAAGGGCACTAAGCATAGAGTGTGAAAACTGAGTTTCCTTGAGAGCTGCTTGGAAGCCTGATGGTGTGTGAAGTTAGTGAGCCAAATGGAGTTGTTCTCCCACAAGAACCACTCGGCTGATCCTTCTTCAATATGCCCTTCACCAACATGCAGTGTTTCCTTGATTGAATTAGCTCTCACACCAGGATTTGCGTCTAGAGCCTTTGCATTGAGGGCTATCTGAAAACGGCTGTGGCGCTGAAATTGCCTGTGAATGTGGAGTTGGTGGCATGTGAAACCCGCATGTGGAGCATTCGTTTGTGTGGGATGCTCACCAAGTTTCATTTCAGTCCTAGGCACTCAAATTGCACTAAGCATAGAGTGTGAAAACTGAGTTTCCTTGAGAGCTGCTTGGAAGCCTGATGGTGTGTGAAGTTAGTGAGCCAAATGGAGTTGTTCTCCCACAAGAACCACTCGGCTGATCCTTCTTCAATATGCCCTTCACCAACATGCAGTGTTTCCTTGATTGAATTAGCTCTCACACCAATATTTGCGTCTAGAGCCTTTGCATTGAGGGCTATCTGAAAACGGCTGTTTCACTGAAGTTGCCTGTGGATGTGGAGTTGGTGGCATGTGAAACCCGCATGTGGAGCATTCGCTTGTGTGGGATGCTCACCAAGCTTCCTTTTCAGTCCTAGGCACTCAAAGGGCACTAAGCATAGAGTGTGAAAACTGAGTTTCCTTGAGAGCTGCATGGAAGCCTGATGGTGTGTGAAGTTAGTGAGCCAAATGGAGTTGTTCTCCCACAAGAACCACTCGGCTGATCCTTCTTCAATATGCCCTTCACCAACATGCAGTGTTTGCTTGATTGAATTAGCTCTCACACAAAGATTTGCGTCTAGAGCCTTTGCATTGAGGGCTATCTGAAAACGGCTGTTTCGCTGAAGTTGCCTGTGGATGTGGAGTTGGTGGCATGTGAAACCCGCATGTGGAGCATTCGTTTGTGTGGGATGCTCTACCAGGTTCACTCCTAGATAATGCACTCAAAGGGCACTAAGCATAGAGTGTGAAAACTGAGTTTCCTTGAGAGCTGCATGGAAGCCTGATGGTGTGTGAAGTTACTGAGCCAAATGGAGTTGTTCTCCCACAAGAACCACTCGGCTGATCCTTCTTCAATATGCCCTTCACCAACATGCAGTGTTTCCTTGATTGAATTAGCTCTCACACCAATATTTGCGTCTAGAGCCTTTGCATTGAGGGCTATCTAAAAACGGCTGTTTCGCTGAAGTTGCCTGTGGATGTGGAGTTGGTGGCATGTGAAACCCGCATGTGGAGCATTCGTTTGTGTGGGATGCTCTACCAGGTTCACTCCTAGATAATGCACTCAAAGGGCACTAAGCATAGAGTGTGAAAACTGAGTTTCCTTGAGAGCTGCTTGGAAGCCTGATGGTGTGTGAAGTTAGTGAGTCAAATGGAGTTGTTCTCCCACAAGAACCACTCGGCTGATCCTTCTTCAATATGCCCTTCACCAACATGCAGTGTTTCCTTGATTGAATTAGCTCTCACACCAATATTTGCGTCTAGAGCCTTTGCATGGAGGGCTATCTGAAAACGGCTGTGGCGCTGAAGTTGCCTGTGAATGTGGAGTTGGTGGCATGTGAAACCCGCATGTGGAGCATTCGTTTGTGTGGGATGCTCTACCAGGTTCATTCCTAGATAATGCACTCAAAGGGCACTAAGCATAGAGTGTGAAAACTGAGTTTCCTTGAGAGCTGCTTGGAAGCCTGATGGTGTGTGAAGTTAGTGAGCCAAATGGAGTTGTTCTCCCACAAGAACCACTCGGCTGATCCTTCTTCAATATGCCCTTCACCAACATGCAGTGTTTCCTTGATTGAATTAGCTCTCACACAAGTATTTGCGTCTAGAGCCTTTGCATTGAGGGCTATCTAAAAACGGCTGTTTCGCTGAAGTTGCCTGTGGATGTGGAGTTGGTGGCATGTGAAACCCGCATGTGGAGCATTCGTTTGTGTGGGATGCTCTACCAGGTTCACTCCTAGATAATGCACTCAAAGGGCACTAAGCATAGAGTGTGAAAACTGAGTTTCCTTGAGAGCTGCTTGGAAGCCTGATGGTGTGTGAAGTTAGTGAGTCAAATGGAGTTGTTCTCCCACAAGAACCACTCGGCTGATCCTTCTTCAATATGCCCTTCACCAACATGCAGTGTTTCCTTGATTGAATTAGCTCTCACACCAATATTTGCGTCTAGAGCCTTTGCATGGAGGGCTATCTGAAAACGGCTGTGGCGCTGAAGTTGCCTGTGAATGTGGAGTTGGTGGCATGTGAAACCCGCATGTGGAGCATTCGTTTGTGTGGGATGCTCTACCAGGTTCATTCCTAGATAATGCACTCAAAGGGCACTAAGCATAGAGTGTGAAAACTGAGTTTCCTTGAGAGCTGCTTGGAAGCCTGATGGTGTGTGAAGTTAGTGAGCCAAATGGAGTTGTTCTCCCACAAGAACCACTCGGCTGATCCTTCTTCAATATGCCCTTCACCAACATGCAGTGTTTCCTTGATTGAATTAGCTCTCACACCAATATTTGCGTCTAGAGCCTTTGCATTGAGGGCTATCTGAAAATGGCTGTGGCGCTGAAGTTTCCTCTGAACGTGGAGTTGGTGGCATGTGAAACCTGCATGTGTAGCATTCGCTTGTGTGGGATGCACACCAAGCTTCATTTCAGTCCTAGGCACTCAAAGGGCACTAAGCATAGAGTGTGAAAACTGAGTTTCCTTGAGAGCTGCTTGGAAGCCTGATGGTGTGTGAAGTTAGTGAGCCAGATGGAGTTGTTCTCCCACAAGAACCACTCGGCTGATCCTTCTTCAATATGCCCTTCACCAACATGCAGTGTTTCCTTGATTGAATTAGCTCTCACACCAGTATTTGAGTCTAGAGCCTTTGCATTGAGGGCTATCTGAAAACGGCTGTGGCGCTGAAGTTGCCTGAGAATGTGGAGTTGGTGGCATGTGAAACCCGCATGTGGAGCATTCGTTTGTGTGGGATGCGCACCAAGCTTCATTTCAGTCCTAGGCACTCAAAGGGCACTAAGCATAGAGTGTGAAAACTTTGTTTCCTTGAGAGCTGCTTGGAAGCCTGATGGTGTGTGAAGTTAGTGAGCCAAATGGAGTTGTTCTCCCACAAGAACCACTCGGCTGATCCTTCTTCAATATGCCCTTCACCAACATGCAGTGTTTCCTTGATTGAATTAGCTCTCACACCAATATTTGCGTCTAGAGCCTTTGCATTGAGGGCTATCTGAAAACGGCTGTGGCGCTGAAGTTGCCTGTGAGAATGTGGAGTTGGTGGCATGTGAAACCCGCATGTGGAGCATTCGTTTGTGTGCGATGCTCTACCAGGTTCATTCCTAGATAATGCACTCAAAGGGCACTAAGCATAGAGTGTGAAAACTGAGTTTCCTTGAGAGCTGCTTGGAAGCCTGATGGTGTGTGAAGTTAGTGAGCCAAATGGAGTTGTTCTCCCACAAGAACCACTCGGCTGATCCTTCTTCAATATGCCCTTCACCAACATGCAGTGTTTCCTTGATTGAATTAGCTCTCACACAAGTATTTGCGTCTAGAGCCTTTGCATTGAGGGCTATCTAAAAACGGCTGTTTCGCTGAAGTTGCCTGTGGATGTGGAGTTGGTGGCATGTGAAACCCGCATGTGGAGCATTCGTTTGTGTGGGATGCTCTACCAAGGGGTTTTCACTCCTAGATAATGCACTCAAAGGGCACTAAGCATAGAGTGTGAAAACTGAGTTTCCTTGAGAGCTGCTTGGAAGCCTGATGGTGTGTGAAGTTAGTGAGTCAAATGGAGTTGTTCTCCCACAAGAACCACTCGGCTGATCCTTCTTCAATATGCCCTTCACCAACATGCAGTGTTTCCTTGATTGAATTAGCTCTCACACCAATATTTGCGTCTAGAGCCTTTGCATGGAGGGCTATCTGAAAACGGCTGTGGCGCTGAAGTTGCCTGTGAATGTGGAGTTGGTGGCATGTGAAACCCGCATGTGGAGCATTCGTTTGTGTGGGATGCTCTACCAGGTTCATTCCTAGATAATGCACTCAAAGGGCACTAAGCATAGAGTGTGAAAACTGAGTTTCCTTGAGAGCTGCTTGGAAGCCTGATGGTGTGTGAAGTTAGTGAGCCAAATGGAGTTGTTCTCCCACAAGAACCACTCGGCTGATCCTTCTTCAATATGCCCTTCACCAACATGCAGTGTTTCCTTGATTGAATTAGCTCTCACACCAATATTTGCGTCTAGAGCCTTTGCATTGAGGGCTATCTGAAAATGGCTGTGGCGCTGAAGTTTCCTCTGAACGTGGAGTTGGTGGCATGTGAAACCTGCATGTGTAGCATTCGCTTGTGTGGGATGCACACCAAGCTTCATTTCAGTCCTAGGCACTCAAAGGGCACTAAGCATAGAGTGTGAAAACTGAGTTTCCTTGAGAGCTGCTTGGAAGCCTGATGGTGTGTGAAGTTAGTGAGCCAGATGGAGTTGTTCTCCCACAAGAACCACTCGGCTGATCCTTCTTCAATATGCCCTTCACCAACATGCAGTGTTTCCTTGATTGAATTAGCTCTCACACCAGTATTTGAGTCTAGAGCCTTTGCATTGAGGGCTATCTGAAAACGGCTGTGGCGCTGAAGTTGCCTGAGAATGTGGAGTTGGTGGCATGTGAAACCCGCATGTGGAGCATTCGTTTGTGTGGGATGCGCACCAAGCTTCATTTCAGTCCTAGGCACTCAAAGGGCACTAAGCATAGAGTGTGAAAACTGAGTTTCCTTGAGAGCTGCTTGGAAGCCTGATGGTGTGTGAAGTTAGTGAGCCAAATGGAGTTGTTCTCCCACAAGAACCACTCGGCTGATCCTTCTTCAATATGCCCTTCACCAACATGCAGTGTTTCCTTGATTGAATTAGCTCTCACACCAGGATTTGCGTCTAGAGCCTTTGCATTGAGGGCTATCTGAAAACGGCTGTGGCGCTGAAATTGCCTGTGAATGTGGAGTTGGTGGCATGTGAAACCCGCATGTGGAGCATTCGTTTGTGTGGGATGCTCTACCAGGTTCATTCCTAGATAATGCACTCAAAGGGCACTAAGCATAGAGTGTGAAAACTGAGTTTCCTTGAGAGCTGCTTGGAAGCCTGATGGTGTGTGAAGTTAGTGAGCCAAATGGAGTTGTTCTCCCACAAGAACCACTCGGCTGATCCTTCTTCAATATGCCCTTCACCAACATGCAGTGTTTCCTTGATTGAATTAACTCTCACACCAGTATTTGCGTCTAGAGCCTTTGCATTGAGGGCTATCTGAAAACGGCTGTGGCGCTGAAGTTGCCTGTGAATTTGGAGTTGGTGGCATGTGAAACCCGCATGTGGAGCATTCGTTTGTGTGGGATGCTCTACCAGGTTCATTCCTAGATAATGCACTCAAAGGGCACTAAGCATAGAGTGTGAAAACTGAGTTTCCTTGAGAGCTGCTTGGAAGCCTGATGGTGTGTGAAGTTAGTGAGCCAAATGGAGTTGTTCTCCCACAAGAACCACTCGGCTGATCCTTCTTCAATATGCCCTTCACCAACATGCAGTGTTTCCTTGATTGAATTAACTCTCACACCAGTATTTGCGTCTAGACCCTTTGCATTGAGGGCTATCTGAAAACGGCTGTGGCGCTGAAGTTGCCTGAGAATGTGGAGTTGGTGGCATGTGAAACCCGCGTGTGGAGCATTCGTTTGTGTGGGAATGCTCTACCAGGTTCATTCCTAGATAATGCACTCAAAGGGCACTAAGCATAGAGTTGGTGGCATGTGAAACCCGCATGTGGAGCATTCGTTTGTGTGGGATGCTCTACCAGGCTCATTCCTAGATAATGCACTCAAAGGGCACTAAGCATAGAGTGTGAAAAGAGTTTCCTTGAGAGCTGCTTGGAAGCCTGATGGTGTGTGAAGTTAGTGAGCCAAATGGAGTTGTTCTCCCACAAGAACCACTCGGCTGATCCTTCTTCAATATGCCCTTCACCAACATGCAGTGTTTCCTTGATTGAATTAGCTCTCACACCAATATTTGCGTCTAGAGCCTTTGCT
Organism: Ochotona princeps; assembly: GCF_030435755.1. NCBI lineage: Eukaryota > Metazoa > Chordata > Mammalia > Lagomorpha > Ochotonidae > Ochotona > Ochotona princeps. Next base: position 8,022 of record NW_026699243.1, on the reverse strand, counting down.
TTGAGGGATATCTGAAAACGGCTGTGGCGCTGAAGTTGCCTGTGAATGTGGAGTTGGTGGCATGTGAAAAACGCATGTGGAACATTCGTTTGTGTGGGATGCTTTACCAGGTTCATTCCTAGATAATGCACTCAAAGGGCACTAAGCATAGAGTGTGAAAACTGAGTTTCCTTGAGAGCTGCTTGGAAGCCTGATGGTGTGTGAAGTTAGTGAGCCAAATGGAGTTGTTCTCCCACAAGAACCACTCGGCTGATCCTTCTTCAATATGCCCTTCACCAACATGCAGTGTTTCCTTTTTTGAATTAACTCTCAGACCAGTATTTGCGTCTAGAGCCCTTGCTTTGAGGGCTATCTGAAAACGGCTGTGGCGCTGAAGTTGCCTGAGAATGTGGAGTTGGTGGCATGTGAAACCCGCATGTGGAGCATTCGTTTGTGTGGGATGCTCTACCAGGTTCATTCCTAGATAATGCACTCAAAGGGCACTAAGCATAGAGTGTGAAAACTGAGTTTCCTTGAGAGCTGCTTGGAAGCCTGATGGTGTGTGAAGTTAGTGAGCCAGATGGAGTTGTTCTCCCACAAGAACCACTCGGCTGATCCTTCTTCAATATGCCCTTCACCAACATGCAGTGTTTCCTTGATTGAATTAGCTCTCACACCAATATTTGCGTCTAGAACCTTTGCATTGAGGGCTTTCTGAAAACGGCTGTGGCGCTGAAGTTGCCTGTGAATGTGGAGTTGGTGGCATGTGAAACCCGCATGTGGAGCATTCGCTTGTGTGGGATGCTCACCAAGCTTCATTTCAGTCCTAGGCACTCAAAGGGCACTAAGCATAGAGTGTGAAAACTGAGTTTTCTTGAGAGCTGCTTGGAAGCCTGATGGTGTGTGAAGTTAGTGAGCCAAATGGAGTTGTTCTCCCACAAGAACCACTCGGCTGATCCTTCTTCAATATGCCCTTCACCAACATGCAGTGTTTCATTGATTGAATTAGCTCTCACACCAATATTTGCGTCTAGAGCCTTTGCATGGAGGGCTATCTGAAAACGGCTGTGGCGCTGAAGTTGCCTGAGAACGTGGAGTTGGTGGCATGTGAAACCCGCATGTGGAGCATTCGCTTGTGTGGGATGCACACCAAGCTTCATTTCAGTCCTAGGCACTCAAAGGGCACTAAGCATAGTGTGTGAAAACTGAGTTTCCTTGAGAGCTGCTTGGAAGCCTGATGGTGTGTGAAGTTAGTGAGCCAGATGGAGTTGTTCTCCCACAAGAACCACTCGGCTGATCCTTCTTCAATATGGCCTTCACCAACATGCAGTGTTTCCTTGATTGAATTAGCTCTCACACCAGTATTTGCGTCTAGAGCCTTTGCATTGAGGGCTATCTGAAAACGGCTGTGGCGCTGAAGTTGCCTGTGGATGTGGAGTTGGTGGCATGTGAAACCCGCATGTGGAGCATTCGCTTGTGTGGGATGCGCACCAAGCTTCATTTCAGTCCTAGGCACTCAAAGGGCACTAAGCATAGAGTGTGAAAACTGAGTTTCCTTGAGAGCTGCTTGGAAGCCTGATGGCGTGTGAAGTTAGTGAGCCAAATGGAGTTGTTCTCCCACAAGAACCACTCGGCTGATCCTTCTTCAATATGCCCTTCACTAACATGCAGTGTTTCCTTGATTGAATTAGCTATCACACCAATATTTGCGTCTAGAGCCTTTGCATTGAGGGCTATCTGAAAACGGCTGTGGCGCTGAAATTGCCTGTGAATGTGGAGTTGGTGGCATGTGAAACCCGCATGTGGAGCATTCGTTTGTGTGGGATGCTCTACCAGGCTCATTCCTAGATAATGCACTCAAAGGGCACTAAGCATAGAGTGTGAAAAGAGTTTCCTTGAGAGCTGCTTGGAAGCCTGATGGTGTGTGAAGTTAGTGAGCCAAATGGAGTTGTTCTCCCACAAGAACCACTTGGCTGATCCTTCTTCAATATGCCCTTCACCAACATGCAGTGTTTCCTTGATTGAATTAGCTCTCACACCAATATTTGCGTCTAGAGCCTTTGCATTGAGGGCTATCTGAAAACGGGTGTGGCGCTGAAGTTTCCTCTGAATGTGGAGTTGGTGGCATGTGAAACCCGCATGTGGAGCATTCGTTTGTGTGGGATGCTCTACCAGGTTCATTCTTTGATAATGCACTCAAAGGGCACTAAGCATAGAGTGTGAAAACTGAGTTTCCTTGAGAGCTGCTTGGAAGCCTGATGGTGTGTGAAGTTAGTGAGCTAAATGGAGTTGTTCTCCCACAAGAACCACTCGGCTGATCCTTCTTCAATATGCCCTTCACCAACATGCAGTGTTTCCTTGATTGAATTAACTCTCACACCAGTATTTGCGTCTAGAGCCTTTGCATTGAGGGCTATCTGAAAACGGCTGTGGCGCTGAAGTTGCCTTCAAATGTGGAGTTGGTGGCATGTGAAACCCGCATGTGGAGCATTCGTTTGTGTGGGATGCTCTACCAGGTTCATTCCTAGATAATGCACTCAAAGGGCACTAAGCATAGAGTGTGAAAACTGAGTTTCCTTGAGAGCTGCTTGGAAGCCTGATGGTGTGTGAAGTTAGTGAGCCAAATGGAGTTGTCCTCCCACAAGAACCACTTGGCTGATCCTTCTTCAATATGCCCTTCACCAACATGCAGTGTTTCCTTGATTGAATTATCTCTCAAACCAATATTTGCGTCTAGAGCCTTTGCATTGAGGGCTATCTGAAAATGGCTGTGGCGCTGAAGTTGCCTGCAAATGTGGAGTTGGTGGCATGTGAAACCCACATGTGGAGCATTCGTTTGTGTGGGATGCTCTACCAGGTTCATTCCTAGATAATGCACTCAAAGGGCACTAAGCATAGAGTGTGAAAACTGAGTTTCCTTGAGAGCAGCTTGGAAGCCTGATGGTGTGTGAAGTTAGTGAGCCAAATGGAGTTGTTCTCCCACAAGAACCACTCGGCTGATCCTTCTTCAATATGCCCTTCACCAACATGCAGTGTTTCCTTGATTGAATTAGCTCTCACACCAATATTTGCGTCTAGAGCCTTTGCATTGAGGCCTGTCTGAAAACGGCTGTGGCGCTGAAGTTGCCTGTGAATGTGGAGTTGGTGGCATGTGAAAAACGCATGTGGAACATTCGTTTGTGTGGGATGCTCTACCAGGTTCATTCCTAGATAATGCACTCAAAGGGCACTAAGCATAGAGTGTGAAAACTGAGTTTCCTTGAGAGCTGCTTGGAAGCCTGATGGTGTGTGAAGTTAGTGAGCCAAATGGAGTTGTTCTCCCACAAGAACCACTCGGCTGATCCTTCTTCAATATGCCCTTCACCAACATGCAGTGTTTCCTTTTTTGAATTAACTCTCAGACCAGTATTTGCGTCTAGAGCCCTTGCTTTGAGGGCTATCTGAAAACGGCTGTGGCGCTGAAGTTGCCTGAGAATGTGGAGTTGGTGGCATGTGAAACCCGCATGTGGAGCATTCGTTTGTGTGGGATGCTCTACCAGGTTCATTCCTAGATAATGCACTCAAAGGGCACTAAGCATAGAGTGTGAAAACTGAGTTTCCTTGAGAGCTGCTTGGAAGCCTGATGGTGTGTGAAGTTAGTGAGCCAGATGGAGTTGTTCTCCCACAAGAACCACTCGGCTGATCCTTCTTCAATATGCCCTTCACCAACATGCAGTGTTTCCTTGATTGAATTAGCTCTCACACCAATATTTGCGTCTAGAACCTTTGCATTGAGGGCTATCTGAAAACGGCTGTGGCGCTGAAGTTGCCTTCAAATGTGGAGTTGGTGGCATGTGAAACCCGCATGTGGAGCATTCGCTTGTGTGGGATGCGCACCAAGCTTCATTTCAGTCCTAGGCACTCAAAGGGCACTAAGCATAGAGTGTGAAAACTGAGTTTTCTTGAGAGCTGCTTGGAAGCCTGATGGTGTGTGAAGTTAGTGAGCCAAATGGAGTTGTTCTCCCACAAGAACCACTCGGCTGATCCTTCTTCAATATGCCCTTCACCAACATGCAGTGTTTACTTGATTTATTAGCTCTCACACCAATATTTGCGTCTAGAGCCTTTGCATGGAGGGCTATCTGAAAACGGCTGTGGCGCTGAAGTTGCCTGAGAACGTGGAGTTGGTGGCATGTGAACCCTGCATGTGTAGCATTCGTTTGTGTGGGATGCACACCAAGCTTCATTTCAGTCCTAGGCACTCAAAGGGCACTAAGCATAGAGTGTGAAAACTGAGTTTCCTTGAGAGCTGCTTGGAAGCCTGATGGTGTGTGAAGTTAGTGAGCCAGATGGAGTTGTTCTCCCACAAGAACCACTCGGCTGATCCTTCTTCAATATGCCCTTCACCAACATGCAGTGTTTCCTTGATTGAATTAGCTCTCACACCAGTATTTGCGTCTAGAGTCTTTGCATTGAGGGCTATCTGAAAACGGCTGTGGCGCTGAAGTTGCCTTCAAATGTGGAGTTGGTGGCATGTGAAACCCGCATGTGGAGCATTCGCTTGTGTGGGATGCGCACCAAGCTTCATTTCAGTCCTAGGCACTCAAAGGGCACTAAGCATAGAGTGTGAAAACTGAGTTTCCTTGAGAGCTGCTTGGAAGCCTGATGGTGTGTGAAGTTAGTGAGCCAAATGGAGTTGTTCTCCCACAAGAACCACTCGGCTGATCCTTCTTCAATATGCCCTTCACCAACATGCAGTGTTTCCTTGATTGAATTAGCTCTCACACCAGGATTTGCGTCTAGAGCCTTTGCATTGAGGGCTATCTGAAAACGGCTGTGGCGCTGAAGTTGCCTGTGGATTTGGAGTTGGTGGCATGTGAAACCCGCATGTGGAGCATTCGTTTGTGTGGGATGCTCTACCAGGTTCATTCCTTGATAATGCACTCAAAGGGCACTAAGCATAGAGTGTGAAAACTGAGTTTCCTTGAGAGCTGCTTGGAAGCCTGATGGTGTGTGAAGTTAGTGAGCCAAATGGAGTTGTTCTCCCACAAGAACCACTCGGCTGATCCTTCTTCAATATGCCCTTCACCAACATGCAGTGTTTCCTTGATTGAATTAGCTCTCACACCAATATTTGCGTCTAGAGCCTTTGCATTGAGGGCTATCTGAAAACGGGTGTGGCGCTGAAGTTGCCTGAGAATGTGGAGTTGGTGGCATGTGAAACCCGCATGTGGAGCATTCGTTTGTGTGGGATGCTCTACCAGGTTGATTCCTAGATAATGCACTCAAAGGGCACTAAGCATAGAGTGTGAAAACTGAGTTTCCTTGAGAGCTGCTTGGAAGCCTGATGGTGTGTGAAGTTAGTGAGCCAAATGGAGTTGTTCTCCCACAAGAACCACTCGGCTGATCTTTCTTCAATATGCCCTTCACCAACATGCAGTGTTTCCTTGATTGAATTAACTCTCAGACCAGTATTTGCGTCTAGAGCCCTTGCTTTGAGGGCTATCTGAAAACGGCTGTGGCGCTGAAGTTGCCTGAGAATGTGGAGTTGGTGGCATGTGAAACCCGCATGTGGAGCATTCGTTTGTGTGGGATGCTCTACCAGGTTCATTCCTTGATAATGCACTCAAAGGGCACTAAGCATAGAGTGTGAAAACTGAGTTTCCTTGAGAGCTGCTTGGAAGCCTGATGGTGTGTGAAGTTAGTGAGCCAGATGGAGTTGTTCTCCCGCAAGAACCACTCGGCTGATCCTTCTTCAATATGCCCTTCACCAACATGCAGTGTTTCCTTGATTGAATTAGCTCTCACACCAATATTTGCGTCTAGAGCCTTTGCATTGAGGGCTATCTGAAAACGGCTGTGGCGCTGAAGTTGCCTGAGAATGTGGAGCTGGTGGCATGTGAAACCCGCATGTGGAGCATTCGCTTGTGTGGGATGCGCACCAAGCTTCATTTCAGTCCTAGGCACTCAAAGGGCACTAAGCATAGAGTGTGAAAACTGAGTTTCCTTCAGAGCTGCTTGGAAGCCTGATGGTGTGTGAAGTTAGTGAGCCAAATGGAGTTGTTCTCCCACAAGAACCACTCGGCTGATCCTTCTTCAATATGCCCTTCACCAACATGCAGTGTTTACTTGATTTATTAGCTCTCACACCAATATTTGCGTCTAGAGCCTTTGCATGGAGGGCTATCTGAAAACGGCTGTGGCGCTGAAGTTGCCTGAGAATGTGGAGTTGGTGGCATGTGAACCCTGCATGTGTAGCATTCGTTTGTGTGGGATGCACACCAAGCTTCATTTCAGTCCTAGGCACTCAAAGTGCACTAAGCATAGAGTGTGAAAACTGAGTTTCCTTGAGAGCTGCTTGGAAGCCTGATGGTGTGTGAAGTTAGTGAGCCAGATGGAGTTGTTCTCCCACAAGAACCACTCGGCTGATCCTTCTTCAATATGCCCTTCACCAACATGCAGTGTTTCCTTGATTGAATTAGCTCTCACACCAGTATTTGCGTCTAGAGTCTTTGCATTGAGGGCTATCTGAAAACGGCTGTGGCGCTGAAGTTGCCTTCAAATGTGGAGTTGGTGGCATGTGAAACCCGCATGTGGAGCATTCGCTTGTGTGGGATGCGCACCAAGCTTCATTTCAGTCCTAGGCACTCAAAGGGCACTAAGCATAGAGTGTGAAAACTGAGTTTCCTTGAGAGCTGCTTGGAAGCCTGATGGTGTGTGAAGTTAGTGAGCCAAATGGAGTTGTTCTCCCACAAGAACCACTCGGCTGATCCTTCTTCAATATGCCCTTCACCAACATGCAGTGTTTCCTTGATTGAATTAGCTCTCACACCAATATTTGCGTCTAGAGCCTTTGCATGGAGGGCTATCTGAAAACGGCTGTGGCGCTGAAGTTGCCTGAGAACGTGGAGTTGGTGGCATGTGAACCCTGCATGTGTAGCATTCGTTTGTGTGGGATGCACACCAAGCTTCATTTCAGTCCTAGGCACTCAAAGGGCACTAAGCATAGAGTGTGAAAACTGAGTTTCCTTGAGAGCTGCTTGGAAGCCTGATGGTGTGTGAAGTTAGTGAGCCAGATGGAGTTGTTCTCCCACAAGAACCACTCGGCTGATCCTTCTTCAATATGCCCTTCACCAACATGCAGTGTTTCCTTGATTGAATTAGCTCTCACACCAGTATTTGCGTCTAGAGTCTTTGCATTGAGGGCTATCTGAAAACGGCTGTGGCGCTGAAGTTGCCTTCAAATGTGGAGTTGGTGGCATGTGAAACCCGCATGTGGAGCATTCGCTTGTGTGGGATGCGCACCAAGCTTCATTTCAGTCCTAGGCACTCAAAGGGCACTAAGCATAGAGTGTGAAAACTGAGTTTCCTTGAGAGCTGCTTGGAAGCCTGATGGTGTGTGAAGTTAGTGAGCCAAATGGAGTTGTTCTCCCACAAGAACCACTCGGCTGATCCTTCTTCAATATGCCCTTCACCAACATGCAGTGTTTCCTTGATTGAATTAGCTCTCACAGCAGGATTTGCGTCTAGAGCCTTTGCATTGAGGGCTATCTGAAAACGGCTGTGGCGCTGAAATTGCCTGTGAATGTGGAGTTGGTGGCATGTGAAACCCGCATGTGGAGCATTCGTTTGTGTGGGATGCTCTACCAGGTTCATTTCCCTAGATAATGCACTCAAAGGGCACTAAGCATAGAGTGTGAAAACTGAGTTTCCTTGAGAGCTGCTTGGAAGCCTGATGGTGTGTGAAGTTAGTGAGCCAAATGGAGTTGTTCTCCCACAAGAACCACTCGGCTGATCCTTCTTCAATATGCCCTTCACCAACATGCAGTGTTTCCTTGATTGAATTAGCTCTCACACCAGGATTTGCGTCTAGAGCCTTTGCATTGAAGGCTATCTGAATACGGCTGTGGCGCTGAAGTTGCCTGTGGATTTGGAGTTGGTGGCATGTGAAACCCGCATGTGGAGCATTCGTTTGTGTGGGATGCTCTACCAGGTTCATTCCTTGATAATGCACTCAAAGGGCACTAAGCATAGAGTGTGAAAACTGAGTTTCCTTGAGAGCTA